>NC_056727.1:999534845-999539845 GCF_019279795.1 Protopterus annectens | reverse complement strand
GATTGCCAAAATGTGGGGGCAGAGTGGCAATAGTAGGGACATGTTGTATACAGTACTGTGATACAGTGCATATACAAGGTGTATACACATGTCACAATGCCAGGTATTTGTGAAATATGAAAATGTGAGCAAAATACACAAGACCAAAGCCATGCAACCTGTATTGTGACCTATAATATGTAGAACCAAAAAACCACAATGCTGAAACACCAAAAATGAATAAACCACTTTCTCCTGCAGAGGCAATAATTCCAATAGCGAAATGTAAAAAGTTCTTTTTATTCCACACGATACAAGAAGTTAAACAAGAAGATGACAAGCGCTTTCGCCTGGTTCATTCCAGGCTTTATCAAGTCAAACAACCATACTGGTTGTGAGAAGCTATTTATATACTGTTGGTAATTAATCACATGGTGTAATTAACACACTTGATTGTTTAAACCAACTGTTAGCTAAGCTGAGTGCCTTGCAAAGTGAATGAAATTGCTAAAAATTCATTACAACTGTCATAAACTGTATATGTTTACCAACTGTAATTAATAATATACTAAAATAAAATACTAAAATAATGTGCACCACTTGAATGTTCAATAATAAAAATAGAAATGTGCAGAGTAAATAATGAACTAAGTAAAATAGTTGTACAATGACCTTCAAGTAGCATTACACAAACCAAGTAAACAATGAATACATACATCTTAAAAACGAATGGCTCAACATTTAAAAACAGTGAATAATGTAGGCAAACAGACCAAAGGATAAATGGTTATGCAGGTAAAAACTAATGTGTAAAGCGATGAAGTAAACATTGCATAAACCCTATGTGTGACCAGGGATTGAAAAATGTGTGTGAGAGGGGGGGGGGGGGATTTATAACCTAGCCCTGCGAAGCTTCAGCACTGAGCCTATACTAAGCATACCATTAAGGCCTGGGGGTTTCCCTGCATCAAGTTTCAACTGCCAGATTAACTCTCTGAACTCGAGTTTAGATTCCCAATCTCCCCCTCTGATGTCTGGGTTAACCTGTTCAAGTATCATGAAGACCAACTTAAAATCGGGACATACATTGGAATGCTTAAAGAAAGCGTTGCTCTCTTTTTTATTTTCAATTTCATATGTATGCTCGTACAATCTTTTTCTAAATTCACGCTCCGTTTTGCCTACATAGAACCCTCCACATGTAGTGCAGCAGCCAATGTACACCACTCCCCTAGTACCACAAGTAAAGTGTCCAGTTGGTTTTAAATTAATATGCCTTGCCTTTAAATAAATGTGGCTGTCATTTATAAGGAGGTGACATTGCTTACATGCACCACATTTGTAAGTGCCATGAGGTTGCTTCGGTTTTCCAAAAGGTGTAAACTGTCTTCTCTCAAAAATTCCTTTTAAGTTTTGTCCTCTTTTCCTAACAAATCCAGGTTTGCTAGTAATAATACACTTAAAATCATCGTTGCTTTGCAACACAAACCAATATTTGGATACAATGTTCTCTATCTGCGAGGACTTCTCAGAAAAAGTGTAAACAAATTGTGCTCCCTTCTCAATGGATTGCGAGTCCGTTGCTTTTTTACAAGGGATATTGTACTCTAAGTTACCTAATAAAGCTGGATAGGTGGATTCTCTTTTAGCAAGAATCTCATTAGTAAGAGTTTTAAGTACTTCATGTGGGTACCTCCTCTCAATAAACATACAACATAACTTGTTGGCTTCCTCAATGAAGTCCTCTAACCTACTACATATCTGAAGCTCTAATTAACTGACCCTTAACTATACCTTTCTTTTGGTATAGAGGGTGTTGACTAGTAAAATGTAGCAGGGAATTTGAAAAGGTGGGTTTTCTATAAATCTTTGAATGTAGTTCTGAGGTATTAGGGTCCCTAAAAATCGTGACATCTAAGTAATGCATTTCACTGCCACTAATTTTGTGTGTAAAAGCCAAGAAATTAGTAGTTGAGTTTATATATTGCAGAAAGGCTGTAAGTTGTTCACGTGTGTCCTCCCAGATGATACAAATATCATCCAGGTATCTGCGATAAAAGGTAATGGACTGTGCCCAGGTTGTTTTAAAGATGTATTTAAGTTCCCACATGTGCAACACTACATTGGCATAAATGGATGCAGGCAGCACCCATCGCTACCCCTTGAGTTGTTTGAAAAGTTCTCCGTTAAAGAACATGTAGTTGTTCTGCAACACCATGCTCATCATTTCAGTTATTAAGTTGACAAAATTATTACTTAAGTTAGTTTCATTCCTGAAGAAATCAGTGAACCACTCAAGGCCTGTTGAGTGAGGGATGCTGGGGAACAGTTCCTTTATGTCTACAGTGACCAATAAGGATGAAGCTGTGCATCTATCTTTGGGAAAGTTTTTAAGAAATTCCCAAGAGTCCTTACACACGTATATTAAAGCTGGAAGATATTGCTTAGTGATGTGATCAATAAATTTGGCAATTGGTTCTGTCACTCCCCCCGCCCCAGAAACAATGGGTCTAAAGAGCAGGGGGTCTGTACCCTTATGAATCTTGGGTATGCCAAAAATCACCGGTGTTCTGAGTTTGTCTACTACCAAAAAATTGTACAGCCTTTCGTTGATGACACCTTGCATTAAATAGTCATAAAGGGAGTACTTTATCTTAGCTAGAGCTATGTTGTGCTCATTACGAGAGGTTAGGCAATATTGGCTGTTGTCATGTAACATGTGGTGCATGCTTTCTTCGTAATTGGCATCATACATAAGCACAACACCACCTCCCTTATCAGGCTTCATTACTCTAATCTTTTCTCTGGATAGCATCCTGATGTAGTTTAGCTCCTCTGGGCTGATATTAGTGTGCTCATAATCAATAGTGTCCAAACATTTGCTACGTAACTCCCGCTCCACTAATTCTTCATACAGCCTAAGAGAAGGATGCATAGGGGGGTTAAAGGTACTTCTCCTATGCAATCCTGTGTGTTCCAACTCTTTGCCCTTGAAAAAGTATTTCAAGTTCAAACCTCGTAAATAACTTGAGTTCCACAAGTAAATTGGCTAAATCAACTTTTTTAGTGGGCACAAAATGAAAGCCTTTTATAAAAACATTGAAGGCTGTCATGTCAACTATGACCTCAGTATAATTATATATAGTAAAATTGTGCAATGTAGAAAGTTTACAATTAATTGTCTCTACCACTTCAATGTCACTCTGGTACAAGCTGGAATCCTCAGTTGAATCTACAGGTGGATCACTGTCAAGAAATGTGTATGCAGGTACATTGTTATTGGTTATTGTTTGTTGTTCCATCTCCGTGGTGCTCTCTGGGGTTTGTATCCCCAAGCCCGGTCCTCCCGGGTGTGAGGGAAAATCCTGGTTACGTTGCCTTTTGTCTTTCTCTGCTAAGCGTTCACTTCTACGAGGGACCTCATTGTAATTCTGATGAAAACTTCCTCCCCTCCATTGTCTACTACACTAACTGTTCTCATCCTATCTGCAGATTTATTGTGACAGGGATATGCCAAACCTTCCTTGTAGTCATGCAAGTCTCTTTCCAACTTTCTGATTTTCCTATTTGTTATTTTAAAACAAAATTGGTCCACTTCATCAAAGATCCTGTCATAATCATGCTTGACCATGGCAAAATCGTTGTCTGAAGTCACCGTATGGTGTAATAGATTTAAATCTTCAGTTAGGTTATTAGCCTTGTTTTCATACTCAGCAATCATCACCTGCATGACTTCCAGGCCTGCCCTATCAAATATCTCACATAGTTGTTTGTAATGTGTTGAGCCATGTTTAACAAAATTGGGAAATTTAAAAAGCAACCCTTTTGGGATCGTCTAACTAACACATTCCATGAGTAGTCTATCTCACACTGGTTGCTTCTTAAAGAGTACAGTTTGTTTTTAAATTCGTCAAAGTCCGCTTCAATTGGAGCTGTGTCAATAGAATTTACAGTACCTTTTTTAAAATGAAAGGGCTGGTTTGCCCAAGAGGTGAAATTGAAGTCCTTAGATTTATCCCTGATGTTGTTCTGTTGCGAAACATTGTTGTTCCTATACGGTGTTGTTACTGCCCTCGGCATCCAAGTGCACTTCACGAGGTACTCTCCTACTGACTGCATCCTTGTTAGCGTTTCCGCGGGCCTCAAAGCCTCTGTCAGTGACTGGTGGAGCATCCAAAACAGTATCTTTGTGTTGCGAGTTAAGCAGCCCTTTAAGTTCAGCCAGCATGTTGACAACCTGGTTGAATTCCGCCCTCCCTCGTGTGGAAGTTCCTTTTCAGTAGCCTGTAGCATATGCGGTGTAATCGCTGGATCGAACGCCTCTGCTTCGGAGGTCATGGTAAGAAACAAACAGTAGAACCAAAAAACCACAACGCTGAAACACCAAAAATGAATAAACCACTTTCTCCTGCAGAGGCAATAATTCCAATAGCGAAATGTAAAAGTTCTTTTTATTCCACACGATACAAGAAGTTAAACAAGAAGATGACAAGCGCTTTCGCCTGGTTCATTCCAGGCTTTATCAAGTCAAACAACCATACTGGTTGTGAGAAGCTATTTATATACTGTTGGTAATTAATCACATGGTGTAATTAACACACTTGATTGTTTAAACCAACTGTTAGCTAAGCTGAGTGCCTTGCAAAGTGAATGAAATTGCTAAAAATTCATTACAACTGTCATAAACTGTATATGTTTACCAACTGTAATTAATAATATACTAAAATAAAATACTATAATATGTGCCATGCAAATGTCAAACATACAACTCTGTTAGGGGAACATGTATGTGGAGTGGTAACAGTCCAAGAAACTAGACGGATATGTGTGGACCTTTGTCAATCCCATCCCTGCACACATTCACAATGACCACACATTCCCCATTACCAGTGGCCACAAGTGAAGGACAGCTGGGTGCAGACACAGGACATGCAAGTGTGGAGGCTTTGGAAAGTGAGCATGCAGCCACTAGCCAAAGCCAGACTGCTGGCGAGGTCACACACAGGCAGGTGGGCAGGGGT
>NC_056727.1:999442345-999529845 GCF_019279795.1 Protopterus annectens | reverse complement strand
TGGGAGATCGCAGATATACCCCAGGGATTACTTCAGTGTCACTGCTTGACAGAGGCACAGCAAAATAATAGGCATAGTTTTATTCAAACTAAAGGGGTGGCGAAAGCCAAATAACTATGGGCTAGGCTTATAAATGCCCTTGGGCAGATAGCCTAGTATGAACCTATGAACCTATGAACCTATATCCACATAATTTGGGGATTCAATAATGGCTCCCAATTTGCAGTCATCTGCGAACTTGTTAGCCAGAGTCCCTCAGCGTTGGCCTGTACTTCAGAGATGTAGATGCCAAACAAGAGCAGTCCTGGGACTAAACCCTGAGGTACTCCACTTGTCACTTGTCTGGAGCTGGATCTGGAGTCGGCTATGGGTTCTGTCAGTAAGCCAGTTGGCAACCCATCCAGTGATGTAGGGATTAATGCCCAGCTTAGTAAGTTTATCTATGATTCCAGAGTGGGGGATGGTGTTAAAGGCCTTTGCGAGGTCCAGATAGGCTGTGTGGACTGCCTTACCCTCGTCCATAGCTCTGGAGACTGATTTGAAGATGTCAATCAGGTTCAGGAGACAAGATTGGCCTTTCACAAACCCAAACTGGGTGGGGTCCAGTGTTTGAAGGTTGCCAATGTCTTTGTTTATAAGTTCCATGATAATACATTACATGGCCTTGGAGATCAGGCTCGTCAGAGTGATGGGGTGGTAGTTCCCAGGATCCTAGGTGGATTCCCCCTTGTGGAGTGGGATAACTGTAGCTGTGTGCCACTCATTGGGCATGAAGCCTGAGGTGAGGCTATGATTAAACATGACACTTAGGTGAGGTGCCAGTTGATTTTGTAGTTCATGTAGTACACAGCCTGGGATGTTGTCTGGTCCCATGGATGCTGTATTCTTAGCTTTGGAGAGTGCAGTTTTTACCTGTGTGGCCGTTATTACCGGAATTTGGCAATCTTTCGGTATTGAGATGGGCCCTTTAGGAGATGAGGGAGGGGGTGAAGTTGGCACTGAATCGATCTGCCAGGATATTGGCAATATCCTTGGGATCAGTATATTTAATGCCATTCTGTTGTATCTCAGAGCAGATCTGAGTATTGCCATTTAGATTCTTGATATAGCTATAGAATGCCTTGGGGTTGTCTTTGGAATATTTGGCAATTTTATTTTTGTAACTAGCTTTGGAGGATTTTATGAGGGATCTTGGCTTCTTACTGAGACTGTTAAGGGAGTTTTTTTGCATCCTGGGATTTTCCTCTTTTCTGCAACAGTTTCTTCCTTTTGTTGTAAAGTTTGTTTATGCCAGAGGACCACCAGATTGGCTTTTTTTTTTTTTTTTTTTGGAAGAGAGCATCTTGGTTCTATTTGGGATGGCATGATTCATGCATGAGTGGATGTGCTCGTACAGTGCCTTAGTGTAGGATTCAGCAGCCAAACTTTCAGTTCCCGTCTGCATGGGTGTCATGAAGTTTGTCACTTCTGAGTTGAGTAGCATGAAGTTGGCTTTGGAGAAGTTTTTTTACAGAGGTTTCCTTATTGGGGGGTGGGGGAGGGATGTGGATGTCAAGGGTGATTAGCTTATGGTCAGACCTGACCAATGAGGGGGTGACCATAGGTATGGAATATTGATTTCCCATGTTGGTAATGACTGGGTCTAGGATATTGGAGCCCCTGGTGGGACTATGGATTTGTTGATCCATGGCATTGTAATTTATGAATTCCTAAAACCAGTGGGCAAAGGTGTTGGTACATGAGTAGTTTTCCCAGTTATTGGCAGAGTAGTTGAAATCACCCAGTATCATTGTAGCTTAATATTTTCCAGTATTTTTAGAAAGGTGTAGTGAGAATCTTGGGGCATGATGGGGGATCTGTAGCAAGCTACAGTTTGGATTGCAGTCTTACCTAGTGTTAGTTACACCTGGAGAATTTCAGATGCATTGTGTTGGGCAACTAGCCTGGTGATGTGAATATCCTTGGTGAATATGGACACTCTTCCACCTTTAGTGTTTCTGTCCTGGTTTGGTGGCCGGAAAGTGTGGTATGAGTTGTAGCCTGGTATTGCAGGGGGCTCTCGGGAGCCTTGAACCAGGTCTCAGTTACTGCACAGATATCAATGTTCCCCATTTTTAGGAGTGCCTCAAGAGAGTGCATGTTGAGGTTTATACTTCTAGCATTGAGTAGCATTACCTTCAGATTTTGCAAGCTTTTACTTGTTACGGTGGTGGTTTTGTCCTTTAACTTTGCCTAAAAAGGCACTATAGGGGTGGCAAGAGCCTTAGCCAGTAATCTGAATCCCAGGGGTGACAGGTGCAGGCCATCTCTGGTGGGTCTATATCATATTGCCGTATGTTCAAAATATTGAATGGCTACAATATCGAAAATTCCGTTCATTGAAAGTTTTTTTGTGAGATCAACGTACAGTGAGGATCAGAAAATTTGCCCTTTCCTCACTGTAGTGCAATCTTTGTGTTGGTATATATAATTAGCGGGGGTAGAACAGTTTAGAGGAATGGCATTTTCGATATTGTAGCCGTTCGATATTTTGAACATACGTTAATATGATATAGACGCTCTCTGGCAAAGCATCGTAGTCTGTCGATCATGTCATCCCAGGCAGACAGATACTGGATCCCCTATGAATGACACCAGAAGCTTAGCCAATTGAAGTCAGTCATTTTGTCCTTATGCTGTGGTATCATTCTGGGTGAAGGCAGGGTGCTACACAGGGCTAGGGTCATACCTGCCTGGGCCACATGATCCGAGAGCTCTTCCATGTCTCTTTTCATGTAGTCCAGGGAGGTACATCTTAAGTCATTCACTCCAACATGGGCAATGACAGAGTCATATTTGTACTTGTTGTGGAGTGACCTGAGTGCATGTATTATGTGGCGGATCCTGGCACCCGACAGGCAGCTGACTGTAATTTTCACCTTGTTCAGCCTGGTGAGCGGGACATCAGTATGCCTGACTATAGTCACCTATGACTAAAGTGTTGGGTACGTTGTCTTGTCTTAGGGGCTGTTGTTGGGTGGCACACTGGTGTTGTGAGCTATATGACACTGGTTGTGATTGGTGTTTGTTAGCGTTTCAACTTTGGAGGTCCTTGTTGCTTGTGCAGGTTACTGTTAAGGGCCTCTGCATACGAGGGTTTAGTGTTGCTATGTGAGGATGTTGGTGGTGTGGATTTAGAAGGGCTATGTGTTGCTTGAGGTGTAGTGCAGGTGTTAACCTTCTCCTCTTGACTGTCTAGCACAATATTGGGTGGAGACAACTTTGTTTCCAGTTTGGCTATGTAAGTGCAGCTCTCACAGGTTGTATTTTTGGGTGGTAGGAGGAGAGGGTTGTCTGTGTACATGAGGCAATTGCTGCATTGCCCCAGTATGCCCAGATTCACCAGGTGGAGAGGAGAAATCACTGGAAGCTGACCCTTAGACATGCCTGGTTTGGTGCTTTTTTTGTAAAGTACAAGAGCTGTTTTCCTTTAACTTAGCAAGGTACTTTGCAATTATAGGCTGTTTAGTACCTATGATTTTCTCCTTATTAACAAGGAGAGTTGAGTGCTTGTATCAGCTTAAGGCTTTCTAGTGCTCTCCAGCAGGTTTTAGAGCAAGTGCTAGTCACATGAATGCTTAAAGGTAAGATAAAAAAATGGATTATTCTAAACACTGCAGTGTGCACTAGAGGAGGTAGATGTGAAAGTAGGTAACTTAAGTTTTACCTGTCTAAAAAGTTATGATTTAGTGGAGAGTCACTATTTTTAAAACAGCAAGATAGATTGAAAGAGGGTGGTCACTTTTATATTCTGGTACTATGGAATACAGTAGGATGGCCAATAAATTTAAATAGCTGAAGGGGAGTGATTTCACAAAATGATACTGCAACTGTTTAGTACTTGTAAGTGAAAATAGTGTTGAATCATTCATGTTCTTATATGTAAATATACACATATCAGATTAATATGGTGGAATACATACGAGAAGATTTTTACAACACTCATGTTTACAAATATAACTATATATTATGGTATGTATAAAAAAGTCTTTTGGCTTTTCCTGGTTAAGGGTGGCACAGCGGAACTCCGTTCCGCTAATGCTTGGCAGTGGATTTTTATGGTGCTGAGTTGCCAGCCCGACACCCAACCTTCAAAGAAGGTGCACCCAATCATGCACACACCTACCTGCATCTTTTTAGACATCACTCAACTGCAGGGAGGACATGCAGGCTCCACACAGAAGGCGCTCCAGCCAAGAATCGAACGGGAGAACAGCCATATCCACACAAACCCTGTTAAACCAACATTACTTCAAATGTAGAACAGCAATACTTACATTCTGTCCCCATGTCTGGAACATCCCCCCTCCAGTTTCTTGGCCTGTTTCCACAGTGTTTGTTGTAAGAGGTTTTACCAACTACCTTCTGTGATTCTGTTTGTCAGACACCCACATGAAGTCCTGCTCACAGTGAAGGAAAAGGGTCAAGACCCACTTGCAGTGCTTAATTATGAGTGTGTTTCCATGCAATTGGCTATAGGAATGATACCACAGCTGTTCCACATGCAATTGGCAAGTGGGGGACTCCAATTCATCCACAGGCCATTAGCTGATCATGAGCATTACCTAACAAAATCAAGCTGCTGCCTATGCAAAACAGATGCATTTTTCTACATCAAACAGAGTGGGGGGAGATAGAGAGAGACAGAGAGAATGAAAGAAAGGAAGATAGAAAGAGCTAAGCATGTTTGTGTATGATCCATGGGTGGAGAGAGGTCTCTGGGTATTATAATGGTTGCCTATATATACATTTATGACTGTGGATTGTCTACAAAAACCTCTACAGTGTTTGATAACTGTTGGCCTTGTAATGCGACAGTGGGACATATAGGTTGTCAATATGAAAATTAAACAAAACTCACCCTGTAATGGATCCTGTTATTACACAATCACACCAACATCCACACACTTGCCAGTACTGAATTTCAAACCCCTACCTAGCTATATACTGCTATTACAGTGTTACACATTTATCACACACACCACAAAGCTTATATGTTATATAGTTGTCCAAGGGTATCTTTGAAGGTGAGTGACATCAGCAGCAGGGCTAAAGGCAGGGTATAGGAAGTGGAGTAAGTGTGAATGTCCACAAAATCAGATGTCATTAAAGACACACACACAAACATTTTCACAGTTGCCAGGACCAGAACTCCTTCCTAACAAGTTTGCTACACTATGATATTATGCACTTATTGCATGTGCCACAGAGCTTATATGGTGGAGAGTGATACAAAGGTATCTTTGAAGGTGAGTGACATCAGCAGCAGGTCCAAAGGAGGGGTATGGGAAGTGTAGTAAGTGTGTATGTCCACAAAATCAGGTGTCATCAAAGACACACACACATACTCTCACAGTTGCTAGGACCAGGATTAGAATTTCTACCTGACTAGCTTGTTACACTATGGTATTACACAATCACATGCACCACAGAGCTTATATGCTGGAGAGCTGTCCAAAGGAATCTTTGAAGGTGAGTGACATCAGCAGCAGGGCTAAAGGAGGGGTATGGGAAGTGCAGTAAGTGTGAACATCCACAAAATCAGGTGTCATCAAAGACACACACACAAACATTTTCACAGTTGTCAGGATCAGGATTAGAACTCCAATCTAACTAGTTTGCTACCCTATAGTATTACACAGTTACTGCACATGCCACAGAGCTTATGGGCTGAGGTTTTGCCAATGGGTTATTTTACGGTGACTGACATCCATAGGTGTGCTAAAGTAGGGCAAAGGGAGGTGTAGTGAGTGTGAATGGCCTCAAAATCATCCTTCTCAAAACGCATACACAGTTTGACAGTTGCCATGGCTGCGATTAGAACACCTACCTAACTAGTTTACTACACTGCAGTACTACATATTTATCACAAGCACCACAAAGCTTATAGAGTTAAGACTTACCCAAGAGGTTATTTCAAGGTGACTGACATCGGCAGAGGTGCTAACAAAGGCAATGGGAAGTGCAGTGTGTGTGAATGGGCCATAAATCATTCCTCTGGAAACAAACACACACACACACACACACACACACACACACACACACACACACACACACACACACACACACACACACACACACACACACTCACACACAACTTCACAATTGACAGGACTGAGTTTACAAATAGTACATGAATACCTATTTGTACTATCATGTTACACAGTTATTACAAGCACCACAGACACTATAGGGCTGAGGGCTACCAAAAGGAATATCTACAGTGATTCACATCAGCACATCATGTGATATAGGCCAATTGGATGTGTAGTGGGTGGGACAGCCCTCATAATGGCATTCTCTCTATCACTGTCTGTCTCTCTGTTTTCCATGCCTCTGTGTGTGTATATTTGACATATTACAGTCTGTTAGGCTTAGATATGCATGAGTATTCCTATCCAATGTGTGTTTGAAGCATAATTGGTGTGCAATTTGGTGTGTGTGCACAGACATCTGCTGTGTTGTCATACATGGTCTTCATTTCTCTAAGTGTAGGAGCATGCCCAGTATGACCTTCTGTATTGAGTGTGTGAATCCATTCCAGGTAGGGTTCTACTCCAGTCCTGGCTTTGGTGTTTTACACCTACAGCTAGCAACCTGTTTCTGCAGGATATCTGTAGATAGGTTGACAATATGGAGTCGCAATGGGTGAAAGATATCGGGATACTGTAACTATTGCTGTCTGTGCTGCTTGTATTACATGGTTGGTGTTAGCAGAGATATTCAGATATATGTACTGTTTTACACTGTGATGTATTATGTCATCAACTACTGACAGAGGAGATTAATTACTCACAGTTATTTACCGGGAAATACAAGATGAATGCAGCTGAGTCCAGTATTGTGGTCCGCACCCTACACATTCTTGCACACACATGCCATTCTGGAGGGGTAGGCACAGACACTTGCTGATGGGTCTGTGTAAATGGTCCAGCACCTTGGTAGTATGGTGGCTGAGGATCCCTTTCTTGTACATATATTGACTTAACAGAATGGCCATATCCTGCTGTGGCCATACCTCTCAGCTGTACAGATTCACTCAGATTACCCAAGAAGCAGGGCTCATATATCTGGTCACTTCCCCTTCACATTGTGTTTTATGAGCAGGTTTGTAGCCACCCATTCCTGGATTTGCAGGCAGGGGTATTATGGGCACACATCAGAGTTTCAGACTTCACACAATCCATGACATCCATGCTTCTACAGCCCCCTCTGTTATTCTATCCTCTTCCTAACATTATGTGAGCGATATCTGAGAAGTATCCCTATAGTTGGCCCTTCATCCCAGTGGTATCTATGGATTGGTCCACAGTTCATGCAGTAGGACATGGGGGGCATGCTACTGGGATTTGTCAACATGATGTTGCATTTGTGTTCTGGTGACTATGTTTGGTTGTTAGTTAGGACCCCATGAGATACCGTACACTGGCATTACAGGTGAGGCACAGGCCTTTGACAGAGGACTGTAAGCCATTCGGTAGTGATGCAGGCCATCTGTAGCAGGCCAGTGCATTCTGTCACTCCTACATTCCCAGGCTGCAAGCCAGTGGATTCCCCTGGGGTGAAAGAGTAAGTGTGTGAGGTGTTAATGGCAATACTTCCTGTCCATATTGATCCATTGGTCGGGATTCAGGCAGGGTGCTGCTTACAGCTAGGGACACACCTGCATAGGACACCTCTTCAGCATACTGCATTCTGTGGGTATCCCCATACAGATGTGGGGTCATATTGTACTCATTCCCAACAGCAAAGATATGACCTGTGATAAACCTGTGGCTGATAGTGGGGTGAGCTGAGTGCATGTGTGGTATGGAAGCTACTTGCAGCTGATTCTCAGATATACCTGGGACATTCCCTTATGCTGCCTTGTGTGGGGACATATTCATAACTGTGCCTTTTGTGGTCTGCCAGTGATTGTCAAGACTACACCAGTAGTCCATACTACACTGATGACTAATGCTAACCTGTATGTACAATTTCAAAGTTGTGTGCAGTTAAGAGTTACATTTTATGCACTCTGTCTAGGGTACTTCCACCTGTGTACTGTGTGTATGCATGTGCTCACATTCAGGGCATGTCCATCTTTCATATGGTGATAGATTTTGACTTCTAGACAGTGAGTATGGATAACTGCTGACATGGGTATTACTGAGAAGCTTTGCAGTTGGCACTGCAGTTGTCAGCACATGGCCCTGTCAACCACAGTACTGCCCATAGGCCACCAAGACACAACCTTCCATGCCTACATGCTGACCACTTCTAGACAATATTGAACATGCAACAATGTAACACACATGCCCCTCCATATTGTACACATGCAACAATCTATCCTGTAGACTGGGCCAGCTTGGGTAATCTGTGCTCCACTGATATCACTCCTCACACTTAAATGTTACTGCATTTTTACATAGGATTGTGGGGGGGGGGGGGGGGGGGCAGCAGACCTGATAACTTTAAACATTTGCTATGACTGCACTGGTATTTCAGGTACGATGTTGGCTTCCACTTCATATTGTATTCTGACCTATCATGCAGACTGGAGGCATATCTGTAGAGTACAGATCTTATGTTTTATTGACCTTCATTTCATTTTCAGACTTCTTACCCTTCAGAACTAACATACAACTGCAAGACATGGTGTAGTCTGTCTATGTAGGCCTGGAGGGGGCTGTATACCATTGCCATCAATTGGATGCCTTAACCCAGCCTTTCTTTATGGTCACCTACACCTGTCCTGCTGGCTGAGGCTGGTGGTTGGTATGTGAGTCTCACTGACATGCATGTGTGTGTCCTATGGACACATACAGTTATTTGGGTCACCAATGTACTACAATGGGATTTGTCACCTTGTCTAGTACTGCCTAGTATGTTGGCACCAGTATTTGTTATGGATTTCATGTTGGCCATATAGGTGTCCAGTATCTGCTGCCATCCCATTCAGCCACCCAGTTCTCTTGCATGCTCGCAGCCATACCATACATACAACTATCATAACATACTACTCCATTCAGTAATTGATAGGAATGGTGACTTACCTTGTGGCTGGGCCAGTACTGAGGATGGTGCTGGAGGGCTGACAATGTTGGATGCACATAGTACACTACCTATACATGGTAAAGCACAGGTAGTGTCATGTTTGGCATCCCTTTTACTGTATGTGCAAGTCAGACAGAGAGGTGTCATTCCCTGGGTGCCTACCGTGTCAGTTTATGTGCTATGCATTGCCTCTTTGCCAAGGACTGGGCATACTGGGCATGCCTCCTTCTGCCTACAGGAGCAGGCTCTGGATGTTCCTTCTCTGAGTCCCTCTGTGTCTGTGCTGCCCTTAGCAATGGTGGGGGGCTGTGTGGCCCTGCCCCATGCTGTTTCTGCTGCAGCTGTTTCTGCAGGATCATATTGTGAGGCATGGCACATACTATGGACATTTGTGTACATGTAGCTGGAGTGTACTGCAAGACTCCACTGGATATGTCCATGCAACGGAACTGTAACTTGAGCATCCCAAACACACACTCTATAATAATTCTGGTTTGTGTGTGTGCCTCATTATGGCATTCTTATTTAAGTGTGTGTGCATTTCTGAGGGCGTCTCATCAGCCATGGCTCCAGTGCATAGCCAGCATCCCCCACTAGGTGGACATATGGGATGTCCCCACTGGCAAATGACTGGTACAGCTGTGTCATATGCCAGATGTGGTTGTCGTGATAGCTTCCAGGGCTGCCAGCACACACATTCATTATTATGCCCTGGTCATCATACATGACCAGGCATTTGATGGAGGGGAAGCCCTTGCAGTTGATGTAGACCCTTCCCCACTTACCAGGTGGTACTTTGATGTGTATGTGCATGCAGTCTATAGCACCCACTATCTCAGGGTATTCTGCCATTTGGTGGGAGAGACTCATATTGCTGGTCAATGCCTCATGAGTATTGAGGAAATATATGTGCCCACTGGCATGTGCTGACATGGCATCCAGGAACTGGTGGAGTACCCTGGATGCTGATGCTTGTGAGAACCCCATAATATCCCCAGTTGGCCTTTGGAAGGTATATGTGGCTAATATTCTTAGGCCTACACATACCTTGGTATCCACAGGGATGGGTTCCCTTCTGTTGGTTCTGTGTGTGAGGCGGGGCCAGCACAGCTCAACAATTTGCTGTAGAATGTCCCTGTCTACCCTATAGTGCTCCACTATCTCCAGCTCATGTAGCCCCGGTAGGTTACCCTGGGTCTGTACACTCTTCTCCTCCTCTCTGTGGGATGGTCATCAGTATTCACATCCTCACCACCCTTAGCCTCTTGCACATATTGATGTATGAAAGCAACAGCAGCCCCTAACATTTTGTTAGCTTTGTCAGGTAAAATTTCCCCATCTGTGTACACCGGAGGTGTAGAGTGTGGAAAAAACAGACTGAAAAGTGTTTGCATAGTTTATAGTTGTGTGCTGGGCTACTGCCTCTGTAACTGGCTGATTTTGATACATTTCACCTGCCAGCTATGTTAGTTCTCCTTGATTGCCTACCTACTGCTGTTTCCCATTCCCACTTCCTCCCTATTTAAACCCAGAGGTGTGCCGCGCATTTCCGATGTTCAAATGTAAACAGTTCTGCTATTTCCTGTGTGTTGTTTTATTTTTTTAGGCCTGCTGCATGCACGCACACCCGTTTACCCAGTGTAAGCACTTTTAAGCAGAAATGGCCCTCCCTGAATGCGAACACGCTCTGCATTTCATGGAATAAGACAGTACAGCCTCAGACATAACCCCTTCCTTAGCTGTGCTTAGCTAAGGGCGAACACGGGTCACAGAGCTCCAATGAGCTTACAGCAAGTATGACACACCCCCTTATGAAGTCACTGACACTGTTCTTATACGGAGTCCCAAAATTACTTCATTTGCATGGTTTTCACCAGCAAATGAGGTGATTTGCATATTTGCCAGTTTTCAGTGCAGGAGCAGTGTAGGGCTGCAAGTGCAAGTGAAAACGGCACTATTCTGAATTGCTAGGCAGCCATTTTCCCTGCAGGAACTCCTAAACTATTCCTGCATGGAAATTTAAGCTTCCTAAATCCCAGGTAAGTTTTTTTAGTTTGGAAAATGCAAAATATGCTTCTTTGCAAAATGAATTGCTAAACCAGAGCAGACAATTAGCTGCATAAAACCACTGTTAGTATGCAGCAAAACCGACCATTCCTGTTTAATTGCACAAAGTGTTATTGCAATTTTTCACTATGACTCATGCTTGCAAAATGTACTTAGATGGTCATTTCTATTTCAGCTTTAATGTGTAACACAGTTTACTGTCCATGAGTCAAAACTAGGGTGGTGGTGGAGTCATAATTCTAATGACAAAAGGCTTTGTTATTCAGAAGAAATGAGCTAGAGCTTTACATGTGATGTAATGAAAATTCAACAAAGAGGTATTTTAGGTCATTATTGTACTCAGTGTAATGAGTAGAAGTTCACCACAGCACCCCCAATGTAAATGAATTGTCAGACTGCAGCAGTAAAGTTAAATGAAATAAAACCAGTAGTGCCTGTCTTTGAAAGGCTATGACTCTATTGCCCTTTGAGGCTTCATTACAAAACATTCCGGTATTAAGAATAGACTAGCTATAACATACAGTTAATACTATAATGCTTACCTCAGAGATTTTAGTGTGTAGCAAATATGAATTTGACTCCACAGTTTTAGCCACTTGAAAGTATGGTTTAAAACTTCAGCATGTTTACAGCTGAAAGAAGATATATGTTGTCTGGTGAAATGTAGAGGATTGTTTATCTCTAATGTAATGAAAACTCAGAAAGTATTTTATATCATTATTGTAGCCAACATACTGAACAGAAGTTCACCATGGCACTCACAATGAATACTGAGTTTAATGCAAAATACCAGACTGGCAGTAAAGGCACATGAACCAAAGCCATGGCATCTTGTCTTTGGAAAGCTGCATCTCTGATTTATTTTTGAGATTTTATTTCAAAACTTTGCTTTAATAACCACAGAGTATTTGTTTGTAAATCACACACACACACACACACACACACACATATATATATATATATATATATATATATATATATATATACAAACACACACACACACACACACACACACACACACACACACACACACACACACACACACACACACACACACACACACACACACACGTACATTCTGGAAAAATGTAGCAAATTCTTACTTCAGATATACTAAAACTCATAAAAGAAAAACTTTAAACCATTACTTTACTTGGCATACTCAGCAGAAGTTCACCACATCAGGCAGCAGCCCCAACCAAAGCATAGATAAATACAAAATTTCAGTCTGTGCCGGTAAAAGCACATGAACTAAGCACACTGGGGCTTGTCTTTAAAATATTATATCCCTGTTTCTCTTTAAGATTTTATTATGAAACTTTTGGCTGGTAATAGGTAATTCACTAAAAATAGAGCTTATACTGCAATTCATAACTGAGAGCAGAACACTTCTGAGTTTCACTCCACAGCTTTAGCCACTTGAAAGTATTGCAATTTACCCATGGCACATTACAACTGAAAAAAATTGTATTTTTCTGGAGAAATGCATAGGATTTTCACTTCTGTCATAATAACCCCCTGAATTCACTAATCTTCCATGCAGGACTAGCTGATGGCAGCGCGTCATGCATATTAATGAAGGTGCACTGCCCGAGCTCCTGGGCTTACACTGAATGTGTACGAGTGCAGGGGGTGTGTCTGAGAGCAGAGCTCTCAGAATAAACATGTCCCTGCATGTAGAAAAGCAGAAAGTGGTTACAAATGAGTGAGACCACTCATAGGTGTTCGCATAATCCCACCAGGAGTCCCTCATGTGTACAACAGCAACAGTACATATAAATTAAATGAAGAAACCCTTTTATTTATTTATTTTTTTTAAATCTGAGTACAGCTAACCGTAGGTGCACGGGTGTGCCCATCGCTTAGCTACAGTTAAAGCAGCTTAAAAGGCTGAAGAGGATAACAAGGAAGATATATGCCAATGAAGCAGTTCAGCAAAAGTGTAGGGGGCAGAGCATTCATCTAACAAGCAGGCATTCCTGGTTCGAGTCCCACTATAGCACAGTCTATTTTACATGGCAAAGCATGTTATAACCAATATTTTTGTTGCAAAACCCACTAAATAACATATATTTATGAACTGGTGTACTGCAGGAAATGCACATGTGAAGTGTCAGTGTCATAATGAATAAGGCACTAGTAAGCAGGTTTAAGCCCAAATAAGCAGTAGTAAGCATATGCAAGCACTAGTAAGTGTGTTTAACTCTGTTTGCGTGGGGGTAAGCACTGCCTACACTGATTAAGCAATGTGGAAGGTAACTGAGTATAAGAAACTGTAACCGGAAGTTAGCAGTGTTTACCACAGTGCAAACATGCGCACACCCACTTACAACTGCTTTAAAGTGCCTTAATCACTCAGTATCCAATGGCCCTTGTTCTGCCCAGCAACAAAATAAACAGCCTTGATAATGATTGCCTAGCTTGTGTATACTATGGATAGGTAATGGCTAAATATCACTGTATTTCTCTGAACGCTGCAGATGAGCAGGCTGCGAACCAGCTAGCCCATGCTGCTAGGCTGCAAAGGCTGCATCGTGAAGCAGGTTAGTAATAATCTTGCATGTCTTGTCATAAGAAAAAAATATAACAGTTCTAGAAAGTGTTGTACCAGTATAAAAATGCATTGTGTATGGGATGTACTGAATAAACCAGACAAAATGGCAGGAAAACTGTCATATAGGTTGTGTGGAAATAAAGGTGTAATATCTTGTGAATAAAAGTATAACCCCTGGAGTGCTTGTGTACATACTGCTTTCATATGTTGTTGTAGTGTTGCATTCTATAAATAGTACTGTGGTATTAAGCAGTGTTACCCACACTGTTGAACGCAATTAAAATGTGTAGGAAGTTCAGTATAACAATGTTGGAAGTCCCAAGAGGTCAGTCATATAGAACAACTGAGGGAGACTTAGAAACCATTGGAATGCTTTGTACTAATTTCCTGGTAGTACAGTGTACTGTGATATCAAGTCTAATATTTTTACCACACACAGCAGGGGTTTGAATCCCGGGAGTGGTAGCAAGTTGTATGCATAATCATACCCCACAACTGTACAGAGTTTGTGAGAATGTTCAGATAGAAAGCTGTATGCATAATTAAACCCAACAACTGTACAGACTTTGCTAGAATGTTCAGATAGGACGCTGTAAGCATAATCATAACCATAAACTGTACAGACTGTGGCAGAATGTTCAGGTAGTAAGCTGTATGCATAGTCATACCCCTCAACTGTTCTGACCTGTCCAGCATGTCCAGATAAATGGCCCAGATCTGCTGCCCAGTAACCTATTCCCCTGACAAATCAGTGAGATGATACAAGAAATGTAGGCAGCTTATACTGACATATAATGGATAGTGAGACCTGAACATAAAAAGAGAATGTATATGAAAGCAAAACTGTGATTGTAGCATCTCACCCAAAGTGTATGACAGCTATTCCAAAATATGTCACATTAACACCTGAATCCTGTCAAGCCCTTACCAGAGTGTGTGCAATAATGGATTGTTAGGTATGTGTATAACATCAACATGGAACCAGGGAGTATGTGCAGTATTCATCAGGCAGTGTTAACAAATATTTCTCTACAGCTATAACAGGTAAGAGGTGTAGACTGTAGTTACAACACAGTTCACTCCTATACATGTCTACAAGCATGGAATGTGGGTGTATGTGTAGAATTTGTCAGGTAGTGTTAACAAAGTTCCCTCCACAGCTATAGCAGGTAAGAGGTGTAGACTGTCATTACAACACAGTTCACTCATATACTTGTCTACAAGCATGGAATCTGGGAGTTTGTGTAGAATCTCTCAGGTAGTGTTAACAAAGATTTTCCCCACAGCTATAACAGGTAAGAGGTGTAGACTGTAGCTACAACACAGTTCACTTATATACTTGTCTACAAACATGGAATCTGGGAGTATGTGTAGAATTTGTCAGGTAGTGTTAACAAAGATTTTCCCCACAGCTATAACAGGTAAGAGGTGTAGACTGTAGCTACAGCACAGTTCACTTATATACTTGTCTACAAACATGGAATCTGGGAGTATGTGTAGAATTTGTCAGGTAGTGTTAACAAAGATTTTCCCCACAGCTATAACAGGTAAGAGGTGTAGACTGTAGCTACAGCACAGTTCACTTATATACTTGTCTACAAACATGGAATCTGGGAGTATGTGTAGAATTTGTCAGGTAGTGTTAACAAAGTTCCCTCCACAGCTATAACAGGTAAGAGGTGTAGACTGTAGTTACAACACAGTTCACTCATATACCTGTCTACAAGCATGGAATCTGGGAGTATGTGTAAAATTTGTCAGGTAGTGTTAAAAATATTTCCTCAACAGCAATAACAGGTAAGAGGTGTAGACTATATGTAAGACACAGTCCACGTATATACTAATCTACAAACATACCATTGTACAAAGTAAGGTCATTCGGTAGTGTAATAATACATGTAAGGGACAGATCACTGCAGTGACTAAAAAAGTTGTGAAAACTACAGAGATATATTAGTTGTTAACTGACCTCTCTCTCTCACCCCCACCATATGTGCAACAATAACCTGATTACACAACTAAATGGGTACATGTACACTCCAGTCTTTTGTTGGGACATATGTCATATTGGTTTATAAATATTCACATTTGGTTCTATGCATGTGCCATGTAAATATACTCTCATATTGGTGGCCTGTTGCCATCAATAAAACCTGCATGCTGTTGTTATAGCCACTGTTGTCCCATATATGTATATGTTCTGCCCACACTGCAACTGTTGCAAATCTGGTGTCTTGGGTTAATAGGAATACTTATGCATGCTGTTATAACTAATCCTGAATGCTGTTGACTATAACTAACTGATATCTTTCCTAAAACAGCAACACCATAGCTCGTATGGGAAGACAGGTCCCAGCGAGCCCACCTGTTTCACTTCAGCTGGCCATGGCACCGGGCATCAGCACGTCTGAGTCCCAGCCTGGAAAATCCTCCTCCATTGGCCCTGCACTACCTTCAGGTGGAACTGCCTCAGGGGATGGGGCTTAGCCCCCCTGGGAGTGAGGGCAGAGAGGTACGTGTCACCCACCATCAGTTCTGGGCCGTGGTGCATGGGGAGCTCAACAGGGAGGTTCAAGACAAGCTATGCCAGCTTGAGGGCCACGTGGTGCAATTAGAGGGTGAGCCTGCCCATCCTACCCTGCCCCAGCACAGCCACCTTTGGGGCCGTGAAGGTGCAGTGGTGACTGCCCATGAGTGGGGACCTCAGTCCCACTGTTTCCATTTGGGAGGTCATGGGCTTGCGACTTCCAAACACCCCTCCCTGTCCAAATTGTTTACCCTCCACATGTGTCATATACCACCCCTGTATGTGTCTTGTTTGTTAACCTACCAAACCTACCTCCCCAAATATACCTACTACCCCTCTCCAACATCCCACTCTCACCGGAAAAAAAAGGGCAATCTGTTCCCACAAAAAATAATGCCCCATACATAGCTGTCCATTTCACACATATTTCCACTGGACACAAGTAATCCAGTCTAATTGGCATCACAACAAATTATTGTCTTCACCCCTGCCCAGGGGTTTGAGTGTCCAAATCTACATTCAAATTCAGTGTATATACACAGCTGTTGCTGTAGAAGAAATGGGCAGCTATGGACCTTCCCTACACCCTTCCTGCACATTTCTGGCTATTTTCCCTACTGTCTTTCCCTCTTTGTGCCTCTTTTTTCACCACTTTCCTATAAACCTCTTTTTCTTTTCTTTTCTTTTAAAGAAATTAGTGTGGGGGTAAGTGGGAGTAAGCACTTTTAAGCATCAGTAAACAGGTTTAAGCCTGTTTGCATGGGTGTATGCACTGCCTACACAGGTTAAGCAATTCAGAAGCTAACAGAGTATAAGAAACTGTAACCGGTAGTTAGCAGTGCTTAGCTCCATGCAAACCTGTGCAAACCTGCTTACAACTGCTTTAAAGTGCCTTATTCACTCTGTATCCAATGGCCTGTGTTCTGC
This sequence comes from Protopterus annectens, assembly GCF_019279795.1. NCBI lineage: Eukaryota > Metazoa > Chordata > Ceratodontiformes > Protopteridae > Protopterus > Protopterus annectens. The sequence continues at coordinate 999,512,695 of NC_056727.1, read as the reverse complement.
CCAGCAACAAAATGAACAACTCTTGCAAGGTCCAAACCCAGGACTCTGCACACTACAGACAAAGTAATTTACCACTAAGCCATGCCAGATATTTATAAACCTGATGTTTTCAGAAACATATCATCCAGCCCAGTCATGCAACAGTACAGAGAATGCATACCAATATCTAGATGTATGTGTGTGTGCAAATATATAAATATCTAAACAGATACAACATATCTATATATGTCAATATATATATATATATATATATATATATATATATATATATATATATATTTAGAAATATATAAATATATATAAATATATATGAGCATATATACATGGAAAGGCCTACATCAACACATATATATGTCTACACCTATATGTCTACATATACACAGCAAGGTACATATATGTACACAGTTAAATATCTATGTAGGTATATACGGACATAGTCATACATATGTAAGCAGATATATATATATATCTATATAGGTATATGTGGCCATACATGTGTAGATAGCAATGGTAGCTTAACAAAAACAAATATGTCCACATGCACCGTTAATGGGTTTGAGAGGCCTCAAACAATATACGTCTTGTACAAATAGGCATACCCCCTCACAGCCAAACACGTCTACCCTGCAATACACTACTAAGTGTTGCAGATCCCATAACCAGGTCCTGACATGACATAGGCACAAGATGTTAACAGTACTACATCCCACTTGTATGATGTCAGGCTGGTATTGGTAACATATCATGCAGTACAGTCTGGCTCCCATAGAAAATGTAAAATGTGGAATCTATCAACATCCCCAGGATACATATACACAGACACATATGCAGATACAGATATACATATATATATATATATATATATATATATATATATATATATATATATATATATATTTACACATATATGGATATACATGTGACTACACATACACACACAGATATATGTACAGTAAGATACATATGTAGAAGGTGCACAAAATATGGAACAGCCACTATGCCTACAGTTCACACATGAACACCTGGACACTGTATGGGCCACCCATACAAATGAAAATAATTGCCTGCAACATATACCCACTGAGAGATCATATGACAAAAAAAAACACACACAGGTTCGCAGAAATGGTAAACCTTTATTTGTGTACTATTACAGTTCTATATACTATTGCTACTGTAATTGGGATTGTCTTCACAGACATGGTGTGTGTGTGGGAGGTTACATCTGCTTTCCACATGTGTGCCATTGGCTTCTAACAGACATCCTAAGGACATCGTAGTAAAGTACTGCTGCTAGCACATACTGCCCCTGTCGACTGCAGCAAAGATATTGGGGAATATGTGTGGACATTCTGACACACTCTGTACAGTCCAGAGGTATGCACAGAACCCCTTAGTGCAAAACATGTGTACCATGCCTGACGATATGGATGTTAACAGCCATGTAGATGGGTATAATATATAACGACTGGTATACATTTGCCACCATAGGTTATGCATTCACACACCCCTGTCTGGCATGACACATAATAACCACTGGTACAGGGGTGTCATGGCCACATACTACCCACTAGATATTGACATACATCTGTACAGCATCCCACTGCTCTGTCTGACATACATGACTGTTAAGGGAGGCCTGGCAGCAGTACATATGGCAAGTATCTACACATGACATCTCACTGGGTAAGTACACTACGCTGCTAGGCATGTAAGAATGCACTGTGCAGGCTACAGGCAGACTGCCTCAACACAGGGCTACATCTCTTATGGGGGAATGCACATGTACCTGCATATATAGCAGGCTGTACAGGCACATCACAGCACAGGGTAAGATACACCTGTGTGAAAGTGCATAACCACAACCAATTAGAACACAGCCACAGCCACATATGGCAAGCTAGCATGATATTACAGTATATGGACTATCTGTTCAACACCATCCTCATATGTGCTACTCACACACTAACCCTACATATACTAGGCCACTACACAGTTTGGTTTGATGGCTGACTGTGGTATGGGACATTTGTGTGTATGGCCCTACAAACATGTAAGCCTATACGGTAACATACAGTGGATCAGCATGTAACATCAGATAGGATGGGACCTAGGATGATGACAACTACCACAGTCTGTTCACAGGCCAAGGTACATATTAACAATGCACACACTGTCGACAGTTGCCATAAGTACACAGACCTCAGTACTGTACAAACAACCACAGTATGCCCAGGTTATGTCATCAAATATAACCCCTAATGTACATAACATGTGTAGCAATCTGATATCTCACTGGCTTGTTATCAAATATGATGACACTAATTATGGTGGAAAGCACATATGCACCTCTTAATGCATGACATATGTACAAAGGTTGACTGAGTTGTGGCTGGAAGCACATACACAGGGCCATTATTGACACGTTGCTGTGTTAACATCATACATTTACTGTTGTAACACGGGTTGTTGCAACATATGTCCTATGAGGGATATGAAGTCAGTAACTGTCATGGCTTTCACCATCTACAGACTGCAATCTTCACACTACCTTCTGCAGTTCACAGATACATGTTCTGTGTGTAACACATAACACCAAAAGCACCACACACTGCCCAGTCTGCAGATGACCCTGGGAGTCCTCATAAACATACAACTGACATGGCAGGTATTCATACATGTAGGACAGCCATATCCACATACACTCTGCTAAACCAACATTACTCCAAATGCAGTATAGCAGCACTTCCCCCTCTTGTGTGTTGGCCTGTTTACACAGTGTATGTTGTCAGAGGTAAATCCCCACTCCATCTGAGATGCTGTTTGCCAAACAACAGAACAAGTTCCTGCTCACAGTGAATGAAAAGGACCAACACAAACATGATGTTCCTAGATATTGGAGTGTGTTTCCATGCAATTGGCTATGGGAATGTTACCACAGCTGCTCCACATGCAATCAGCTAGGGGAGGGCTGCAATTCGTGCAGAGGCCATCAGCTGATCATGAGCATTACCTAAAATACACATGCTGCTGCCTTAGAAAAGCAGGTATAGGTCTCCACATCCACCAGCGAGGGGGTGAAAGAGGCAGACAGAGGCATCAACAAGTCAGGGAGTGATGGGAGAGTAAAACCTAAGCATGTTTGTGTCACACACCTACCAGCACAGGGTATCAAACCCCTGATGACTATGTAGTGCTATCACAGTCCTATGCAGTTGTTGGATGCACCACATAGGTTACCTGTTGTGGAGTCTGCAGAACATATATGTGATGGTGAGTGACATCTGCAACAGGGATATGATAGCTATACAGTAGATGATGTACACGTGCCTGTCTGCATGAACAGGTGCCAGTGACAACACAGCCACACTCTCACAGGGACGCACACATATTGACACACTTGGCAGGGCCAGGGATACAGCTCATCCCTAGTGAGATTGCCACAAAACATTATTGTGCAGGTATCACATGCACCACATAGGTCATACGGAGGTTATATGGGCAAAGGGTATGGGGAGGTGTGCGACATTAGACAGCATGCTTCAGTATGCCACTGAGAGTTGTAGTGAGTGTGGATGTGATCATACACATCATACAACACACACTAGAATACACAGGGTGCCAGTACTGACATGCATGGGTGCATTTCTGCATGGGTATGTGGTGGTCAATTGTGCCAGATTGCTATACAAGGCTAGGTGATGGGTATAACTTGGCATCAGGCCACATGACAATGGTCTGCTTTGTGTCTCAGGCCTGTGGTTTCTGCATTTGTTCACACAGATGGGTTTTGTATCCACCATCCAGTCACCTGGGTGGCTATTGCGTGTGGCCAATACTGTGCATCGCTTGCCATGTATGTGTTCCCTAGTCCATGACATGGATGGTATCTGGGATGTGTACACATCCCACATGCATGTACAGTGACATGTGGAACTGTACCTGGGATGTTGGGCCCATGTTGTGTACACAAATTATCTTCAGATGTGCCAGTCTTGGCCACCTGTGGCAGGAACTGGTAATGGACAGCAGTTTAACCCTGCACCTACATTGATAGCATGCATAACGGCATTCCCTGGTATCAGTGGCATCTGTCCATACAGGGCATGTTTTCAGGCATGGTATGTCCTTTGTGGGTCACATGTGATGTCACCACAGGTGTTGCAGGTGTCCAGTGGGGAACATGGGGAAGATGCAGTGTCTGCATGTATGTGCCTATTGGATAGATGGACAGGGTGTCATGACCTCTGTAGGCCACTGCAATCACTCCATAGTTACTATCAGTCACCAATATCCAGTGTATTACCCACATATTAGCTGTTGCCTCGGCATGTGTGTGTGTGTGTGTGTGTGATATGGGATAACAGTGTGCTCTGGAGAATACTGGGGTTGCAAACTGTGATTGCCTGGCCTTGATGTCACATGTATGGGTATGGATTTGCACCCCGGCCTCTCAACTATTTCACAGTGGACAGTGGACATTGTGATATAGGGCCAACATAAAAGATATTTGCAAAACCCACCCCACATTGGGCCCAGGTGTCACACCCACCTCTACACAAGATACAAGTTACAAACACCTGTCGTGGCTGGGAGTTGAACCCCTATCTAATTATTTTATTACGTGGCAGCACTACACAATTATAGTACACACCACAGAGATTACTGGAGTACTCCTTCCCCGAAGGTGTATTTCACATTGGATGACATCAGCAGGACTGCTAAAGTAGGCCATTGGACATGTACTGAGTGTGACTAGCCTAAAATGAATTGCTCCCCACACAGACATTGAAACACACACAAAAATCCACAACTGACATGTGTGGGTATAGAACCCCTAATAGAAGTCTATATCATACTGTAGCATAGAGATGTTATAGAACACACCACAGGAATTACTGGCGACTGCCTTCCCCAAAGGTGTTTTTCACATTGGATGACATCAGCAGGACTGCCAAAGTAGGCCATTGGACATGTACTAAGTGTGACTAGCCTAAAATGCATTGCTCCCCACACAGACATTGAAAAACATGCAAAACATCCACAACCGACATATGTGGTTATCAAACCCCCAGCAAAGGTTGATATCACACTACAGCAGTATGCAGTTATTGCACATGCTATGGAGACTACTGAGCTATACCTTCCCAGAGGTGTATTTCTATGTGACATCAGCAGCCTTGCCAAAGATGAGCACTTAAATTGTAGGGAGTGCGACTACCCTAAAAAGCATTGCTCTTTACACAGACAGACAGACACCTGCCATGTTTGTGATTATAACAGCTACCTAACTAATTTTTCACACTACAGCAGGTCACAGTTATAAGATGCACTCTGGAGATTGTTGGGCTATAGCTATCCAGAGGTGCATTTCTAGGTGGATGACATCAGCAGCCTTGCCAAAGATGAGCATTTGAATTGTAGGGCATGTGACTACCCTAAAAAGCATTGTTCTCTACACAGACACACACACAGTTGCCATGTGTGGGAATTGAATTCCTACCTAATTTTTTGTCATACTACAGCAGTATGCAGTTATGGGACATGCCACAGAGATTACTGGGATACAACTTTTCCAGGGATATATTTCTAGGTGGATGACATCAGCAGCCTTATCAAAGTAGAGCATTTCAGTTGTAGGGAGTGTGCCCACCCTAAAAAGCATTGCTCTCTACACAGAGAGCCACACCTGGGGTCAGAACTCCTACCTAACTAATTTTTCACAATACAGCAGGTCACAGTTATGGGATGCGCTACAGAGATTACTGGTCTATAGTTACCTAGAGGTGTATTTCTAGGTGGATGACATCAGCAGCCTTGCCAAAGATGAGCATTTGAATTGCAGGGAGAGTGACTACCCTAAAAAGCATTGCTCTCTAGACAGACACACACACACAGTTGCCCTGTCTGGGAATTGAACTCCTACCTGACTATTTTATCATACTACAGCAGTACGCAATCATGGGCCACACCATGGAGATTACTGGAATGCATTTTTTCCAGGGATGTATTTCTAGGTGGATGACATCAGCAGCTTTATCAGACTAGAGCATTTCAATTGTAGGGTGTGTGCCCACCCTAAAAAGCATTGCTCTCTACACAGACACACAGTTGCCAAGGCTGGGGTTAGAACTTCTACCTAAGTCGTTTATTACACTACAGCAGTTATGGGATGCACCACAAGTTTATTGCGTTACAACTTTCCCAAAGGTGTATTTCACAGTAGATGACCTTAGCAGGCTTGTCATACTGGGGCTATGGGGAGGGCAGTGTGTGTGCATGGGCCATAACCCATTCATCTAGGGGTTGACATGCCACATGTGGGCACAACCTGGGTCATATTCCACAGGTATGTGTATACAGCTGCTAGATGACTACTTCCTTGAACAGTTATGTTGCACAGCTGGCACATGCATCACATACTCTGTAATGCTGACAGATACTGGTGGCTAGTATCTGCAGTGTGTGACATCAGACCCTTGCGTGATTGTGGCCCTTTGACTGTGTGCTGGGTGAGAGAGCCCTGGATGGCTCCTTGTCACAGTCACCCTATTCCACACATCTATGTATGTCTACCTGTGGCTTATTATAGTGTGTTGTCTTTACATATATGCCTGTATTCCTATCCACTGTGTGTGCAAAGCATAGGTGGTGCATACTGAGGAGTGTCTGCATTAACATCTGCGGCTGCCAGATATGTTTGGCCCACTGGTGTTTGCACACATGGCCTTAATGTGTTTAAGTGTGTAAGCAAGCCCAGTATGACCTTTCAGTATGTTGTTGACTGACATTGCCTTCATTTCTCAAAGTGTGTGGGCATGCCCAGTATGGCTGTCTGTAATGAATGTGTGGATCAAGTCCAGGTAGTTTGTACTGCAGTGCTGAACTTTGTGTTGTACACCTACAGGTAGCATGCTGTCTCTACAGGGTATCCATTGATCATTTGGCATGGACTGTTACTACATTTCTGCATAGGATGGGGGGGCACACCTGACTATTTCTACATTTCTACACAGGATTATGGGGGGCACACCTGACTGTTACTATATTTCTACGTGGAATGGGGGGCACACCTGACTATTTCTACATTTCTACACAGGATTCAGGGGGGCACACCTGACTGTTACTATATTTCTACATAGGATGGGGGGGGGCACACCTGGCTATTTCTACATTTCTACACAGGATTATGGGGGGGGCACACATGACTGTTACTATATTTCTATGTAGGATGGGGGAGCACACCTGACTTTTTCTACATTTCTACACAGGATTGGGGGCACATCTGACTGTTACTATATTTCTACATAGGATGGGGGGCACACCTGACTATTTCTACATTTCTACACAGGATTGGGGGCACACCTGACTGTTACTATATTTCTATGTAGGATGGGGGGCACACCTGACTATTTCTACATTTCTACACAGGATTTAGGGGGGCACACCTGACTGTTACTATATTTCTATGTAGGATGGGGGCATACCTGGTTATTTCTACATTTCTACACAGGCTTGGGGGGGAAACACCTGACTGTTACTATATTTCTACGTAGGCTGGGGGGCACACCTGACTATTTCTACATTTCTACACAGGATTGGGGGGGCACACCTGACTGTGACTACATTTCTGCGTTGGATGGGGGCACACCTAACACTTGTACACATTTGCTAGGACTGTACTAGTATGTCGGGTACTCCATTTCAGTGTGTAGTCTTACCTATCGTGCTGGCTAGAGGCATACCAGTGTACTGCTGATCTTAGCTTTTAATTACCTACATATTAGTTTCTGACTTCCTACCCTTCAGAACTGACATCCCGCTGCCTGACCTGGTGTAGTCTGTCTGTGTAGGCCTAGGGGGAAGGTTACCCATAGACCTCATTCAGAGGCCGTAGCACAGCCTTTGTTTATGTTTGTCTACACCTGTCCTGCTGGCTGTGACTGTTGGGTATGTGACCCCCCCCCTCCCCGACTGCCATGTGTGAGTCACTTACCTTGTAGGTGTCCCAGAATTGAGGGTGGTGCTGCAGGGCTGCCTATGTTGAATGCACATACTACACTCCCTACACATGGATAGGCACAGGTACTGTACTGTTTGGCATACCTTTTACTGTATGTGAGAGTTGGAGAGAGGTGTTATTCCCTGGGTCCCTTCTGTGTCAGTGTATGTGCTATGCATTGCCTCTTTGCCAAGGCCAGGGCATGCGGGGCATGCCTCCTTCTGCCTACTGGGGTAGGCTCAGGTTGTTCCTCCTCCAAGTCACTTTGTGCCTGTGCAGACCTTGGCAATGGTGGGGGGTGTGGCCCTGTTTTGTACTGTTCCTTCTGCAGCTGTTTCCACAGAATCATATTTTGTAGCATGGCACATACAAAGACAATTTGGGTACATGTAGCTGGTGAGTACTGCAAGGCTCCACTGGATGTGTCCAGGCACCGGAACCATGACTTGAGCATCCCAAACACATGCTCTACTAAAATTCTGGTCTGTGCATGTGCCTCATTATGGAGTTCTTGTTCAGGTGTGTGTGCATTTTTGATGGGTGTCATCAGCCACGGCTCCAGTGTGTATCCAGCATCCCCCACAAGGTGACCGTGAGGGATGTCCCCATTGGCAAATCTCTGGTACAGCTGCATTAGATGCCAGATGTGGGAATCGTGATAGCTTCCAGGGCAGCCAACACACACATTCATTATTATGCCTTGGGCATCACACACGACCTGGCAGTTGTTGGAGGGGAAGCCATTGCAGTTGATGTAGACCCTGCCCCTCTCACTGGGTGGTGCTTTGATGCATATGTGTGTGCAGTCTATAGCACCCACTACCTCAGGGTATTCTGCTATTTGGTGGAACAGTTGCATATTGCTGGCCAATGCCTCACATGTATTGGGGAAATATACGTGCTCACTGACATGTGCTGACATGGCATCCAGGAACTGGTGGAGTACCCTGGATGCTGATGCCTGTGAAATCCCCATCATATCCTCAGTTGGCCTTTGGAAGGTAGCTGTAGCTAGTATTCTTAGGTCTACACATACCTTGGTATCCACTGGGATGGGTTCCCCTCTGTTAATTCTGTGTGTCAGGCGTGGCCAGCGCAGCTCAACAATTTGCTGTAGGAGGCCCCTGTCCATCCTATAGCACTCCACTATCTCCAGCTCATGTAGCCCCTGGTAGGTTACCCTGGGTCTGTACACTCTTCTCCATCTCCTCACTGTGAGTTGGTCAACAGAATTCACATCCTCACCACCCTCAGCCTCTTCCACAAGTTGTATGATAGCTATTGCAGCCCCTATCATTTTGGTACTGTGAGTGTTAAACGTTCCCCGCTTGTTTACACCAGTGGTGTAGGGTGTGGGAAAAACCTGAGGGGAAGGTGTTTGCTTAGTACTGCGTTTGTGTGGCACACCCCTGGGCTTAAAGAGGAAGGCAATGGGAAAGGAAAACAGCAGTAGAAAGGTAATCAAGGAGAACTTGCATAGCTGGCAGGTGAACTGTATCAGAATCAGCCAATTACACAGGCAGCAGCCCAGCCCACCCCAGAACACTACTATAAACTATGCAAACACCTTTCCCTCTGTTTTTTCCCACATACTCTGCACCACCGGTGTATACAAGTGTGGAATTTTAACAAACAAAAGCAACACAATAATAGGAGCTGCAGCAGCTGTCATACATCAACATATGGAAGAGGCTGAGGGTGGTGAGGATGAGAATGCTGTTGACCAACCCACAGTGAGGAGACAGAGAAGACTGTACAGACCCAGGGTAATCTACCAGGGGCTACATGAGCTGGAGATAGTGGAACGCTATAGGGTGGACAGGGGCCTCATACAGCAAATTGTTGAGCTGTGCCAGCCACGCCTGACACACAGAACTCCTTCTTCTTCTTTCTGGTTTTCCCGGTTAGGGGTCACCATAGAGGATCATCTCTCTGCTTATGATTGGTAGTGTAGTTTTATGGTGTCGAGGTGCCAGCTCGGTGCCCAACTTCCACAGAAGGCACACACATGCACACCTAGGGCCAATTTAGAGTGTCCAATCTACCTACTGCATGTCTTTGTGATGTGGAAGGAAACCGGAGCACCTGGAGGAAATGTACGCGACCACAGGGAGGACATGCAGACTCCACACAGAAGGCACCTCAGCTGAGAATCAAACTGGAGAACCTCTTGCTGTGAGGCGACAACACTAACCTCTGTACCACCGTGACCACCCAGCCTGACACTAACAGAGGGGAACCCATCCCAGTGGATACCAAGGTATGTGGAGGCCTAAGAATACTAGCCACAGGTACATTCCAAAGGCCAAATGGGGATATCATGGGAATGTCACAGGCATCAGCATCCAGGGTACTCCACCAGTTCCTGGATGTCATGTCAGCACATGCTGGTGAGCACATATATTTCCCTAACAGCCATGAGGCGTTGGCCAGCAATATGCGTCTCTTCCACCAAATAGCAGAATACCCTAAGGTAGTGGTTGCTATAGAATGTACACACATACGCATCAAAGCACCACCTGGTGAGCAGGATAGGGTCTACATCAACTGCAAGGACTTCCCCTCCATCAACTGCCGGGTCATGTGTGATGCCCAGGGCATTATAATGAATGTGTGTGCTGGCTGCCCTGGAAGCTATCATGACTCCCACATCTGGCATCTGACGCAGCTATACCAGAGATTTGCCAATGGGGACATCCCTTATGGTCACCTTGTGGGGGATGCTGGTTATGCACTAGAGCTGTGGTTGATGGCACCCATCAGAAATGCACATACACCCGAACAAGAACTCCATAATGAGGCACACGCACAGACCAGAATCATAATAGACCATGTGTTTGGGATGCTCAAGGCACGGGTCCGGTGCCTGGACACATCTGGTGGAGCCTTGCAGTACTCACCAGCTACATGTACCCAAATTGTCATCGTATGTGCCATGCTACACAATATGATCCTGTGGAAACAGCTGTAGCAGGAACAACATGGGGCAGAACCACACAGCCGCCCCACCATTGCCAAGGCCTGCACAGGCACAGAGTGATTTGGAGGAGGAACAACCTGAGCCTACCCCAGTAGGTCGAAGGAGGCATGCCCGATATGCCCTGGCCTTGGCAAAGAGGCAATGCATAGCACATACACTGACACAGTAGGGACCCAGGGAATGCCACCTCTCTCTGACTCGCACATACAGTAAAAGGTACGCCAAACATGACACTACCTGTGCTTAACCATGTTTAGGGAGTGTACTATGTGTATCTGACATAGGCAGCCCTCCAGCACCATCCTCAGTACTGGCACAGCCACAAGGTAAGTCACTCTTCCTACCAATTGCCTAATGGAGTAGTATGTGTTGTTACTTGTATCTATGGTATGGATGTGAGCATGCAAGGGAATTGGGTGGCTGAATGGGATGCAAGCAGATAGTAGACACCTATAGTAGCAGCATGAGATCTGTAACAAATACTGGTGGCACCACAGTAGCCAGTACTAGACAAGGTGACAAAACCCACTGCAGGGAATGTGCTGGGCCACATGTGTCCATATGACACACACATGCCAGTCAGGGAGGCTCACATACCCAACAACAGTCTCATCCAGCAGGGCAGACAAACATAAACAAAGGCTGTGCTAAGGCCTCTGATTGATGGCTATAGGTACCCCCCCCAGGCCTACAGAGACAGACTACAACAGGTCAGGCAGTGGGATGTTAGTTCTGAAGGGTAAGAAGTCAGAAACTGAAATGTAGGTCAATCAAACCTAAGACCTGTAGTACACTGATATGTCTCGAGTCAGCATGATAGGTTAGAGCACAGAATAAAATGGAGTACCTGATATACCAATACAGTCATAGCAAATGTGTACAAGTGTCATGTGTGCCCCCCAGTCCTATGTAGAAATGTAGTAACCGTCTGGTGTGTCCCCCCAATCCGATGTAGACATGTAGTAACAGTCAGGTGTGCCCCCCAATCCTATGTAGAAATGTGGTAACAGTCAGGTGTGCTCACCCATTCCTATGCAAACACGTAGTAACAGTCAGGTGTGCCCCCCATCCTATGTAGAAATGTAGTAACAGTAAGGTGTGCCCCCTCAATCCTATGTAGACACATAGTAACACACAGGTGTGCCCCCCAATCCTATGTAAAAATGTAGTAACATATATGTGTAGGTATAATAACAGTGGAGCACAGATTACCTGAGCTGTCCAAGGTAACAGGATAGATTGTAGCATGTGTACAATATGCAGGTCTGCTTGTGTTAGGTTGGCGTGTGTTGTATATTGTGTGAGAGTGGTCAGTATGTATGCATGGTGGGGATTGTCCGGTGGCCATTGCCCAGTACTGCCGATGACAGGGCCAAGTTCTCACAACTGCAGTGTTAAACAATGCTTCCCAGTATAACACATTCCAGCAGTAAGCCATTGTAAATGTTTGGAAGTAATATGTGTCACCATCTGAAACATGGACATGGCATGACTGTTGGCCCAGATATACAAGCAGTACACAGGGGGAAGAACCCCAGACAGACAGCGTATAATATGCAACTGTCAAATGGACACACACTTGGAATTGTACATACAGGTTTGCAGCAGATTATCTGGGCTTGTAGTAGGGAATACCGATGTCATCTGGCCAAACATTGGCAGACCACAGAGGTCATAGGAATTATGTAATGAGAAACAGCTGATGTCCCTGTACAAGCCAGCATAAGTGGAATGCCCCATGCATATATGTGAGTCAGATGCAAGTAGCGTCCATAGCACACATGCACCCAGCTCACCCAAATACCAAAAGCAGGTACCTCTCCAGTCTTATCCCTGCTGTTGGGAATGAGTACAATATGACCCCCCCTGTGTATGGCAATAGTGAAAGAATGCAGCATGCAGAGCAGGTGTTCCAAGCATGGTGTCTCCCCAGCTGTAAGACGCACCTTGCCAGCATCCACACCACTGGATCAACGCTGACAGAAAGTATTGGCATGAACACCTTGCATACCTAACCTGTCACCCCAGGGGAATATAGTGTATTGCAGTCTGGGACTGTAGGACTGGCAGAATGCAATGGCCTGCTACAGCTGGCCTGCATCACTACAAAATGGCCTGCAGTCCTCTGCCAAAGGCCTGTGTCTCACCCATACTGCCAATGTATGTTATGTCATGGACTCCCAAATAACAACATAACACATTCCACAGAACCCAAATGCAAGGCCATGTGGATAAATCACAGTAACATGTCCACCATGTCCTACTGCATGAACTGCAAACCAACACCAAATTACCGCTGTGATGAGGTGATAACTATATGGATAATATCAGAGAATGTAAGCATAATGTATGGAAGAGGATAGAATAATAGAGGGGGATGGGAGCATGGGGGGCATGGACTGTGTGACATCCGAAACTCAGCTGTGTGCACATAATATTCCAGGCTGTAAACACAAGAATGGGTGGCTACAAACCTGCTCATAAACCACAATGTGTAGGAATAATGTCCAGAATTATGACTCCTGCCTCTGGGTAACCTGTGTGAATCTGAACAGCTGTGAGATATCACCACAGCAAGATATGGCCATACTGTCATGTCAATGGATGTACAAGCATGGGATCCTCTGCCACCACTGTACCAAGTTGCTGAACCATTTACACAGACCCAGCAGCAAGTGTCTGCAGCTCACCCTCCAGAATGGCATGAGTGTGCATGAATATGTAGGCTGCTGACCACAATACTGGACACAGCTACATTCACCCTGTGTTCCTCAGGACATCACTGCAAGCAAATAAGTCTACCTGACAGTATTTGACATAAAACATCACAGTGTATAACAGTACATATGTCTGAATATCTCTGCTAACACCAGGAATATGTAGCAGAAGCAGCACAGACACAATTACCTACAGTAAACCACTATCCTTTGCCCGTTTTGACCCCATATTGTTAACTGATCTACAGATATCCTGCAGAAACAGTTTGCTAGCTGTAGGTGTAGAACACAAAAGTCTGCACTGGAGTACAATCTACCTGGAATAGATTCACACATTCAATACAGAAGGTCATACTGGGCATGCTCCCACACTTGGAGAAATGAAGGCCATGTCAGACAACAAAATACTGAAAGGTCATACTGTCATACTGGGCATGCTCACACATGTAAAGAAATGAAGCCCATGTCTGGCAACAACAGTGGACCATACATATCTGACAGTCACAGATGTTAGTGCATACACTCCTCAGTATGCACCAGTCAAGCTTTGCACACACATTGGATAGGAATACACACATATATCCAAGGACAATACACTATAATAGGCCAGAAGTACACATACATAGTTGTGTGGAAGACAGTGAAAGTGACAAAGAGCCTTCCATCATGAGGCCTGTCCCACCCAGCACACATCCAATTGGCTAAAACCGCATGATGTGCAAATGTCAATCACCATAGACATTTGCCTCTGGAATCCCTCAGCATTACAGTGTCTGTGATGCTAGTGCTAACTGTGCAATGTGACTGTACAAGTCAGTAGTCATCTAGCAGTTGTATACACATACCTGTGGAATATAAACCTGTGTCTTTCTGAGTGTGGTGTGTCTGCCACTAGATGAATGGGTTATGGCCCATGCACACACACTGCCCTCCCGATTGCCCTACTATGGCAAGCCTGCTGATGTCTTCACCTTGAAATACACCTTTGGGGATGTAGTAATCCATCAATCTCTGTGGGGCGCCCTATAACTGCATAATGATGTGGTGTGACATACTAGTTAAGTATGAGTTCTAATCCCAGACGTGGCAACTGTGTGTGCTTGTCTGTGTAGGGATCCATTCTTTTTAGGCCAGTCACACTCACTACAATTTCAAATGCCGTACTTTGGCATGCCTGCTGATGTCATTCACTTTGAAATACACCTTTGGGGAAATAATAACCCCTTAATCTCCATGGGGCATCCTATAACAGTGTAATGCTGTAGTGTGATAAACTAGTTAGATAGAAATTCTATTCCCAGACGTGGATGTATGTGTGTGTGTTTGTCTGTGTAGGGAGCAATGCTTTTCAGGCCATTCACAGTCACTACAACCTCCAGTACCCTACTTTGGCAAGTCTGCTGATGTTATTCACTTTGAAATACACCTTTGGGGAAGTAAGAGCCCAGTAATCTCCATTGCGCATCCTTTAACTGTGTAATGCTGTAGTGTGATAAGCTAGTTAGGTAGGAGCTCTATTCCCAGACATGGCAAGTGTGGATGTTTGTGTGTGTGTGTTTGTTTGTCTGTGTAGGGAGCAATACTTTTGAGGCCATTCACAGTCACTACAACCTCAAATGCCCTTCTTTGGCAAGCCTGCTGATGTCATTCACTTTGAAATACAACTTTGGGGAAGTAGTAGCCCAGTAATCTCCGTGGGGTGTCCTGTAACTGCATTATGCTGTAGTACAATAAGCTAGTGAGGTAGGAGTTCTATTCCCAGACATGGCAAATGTGGATGGTTGTTTGTATGTGTAGGGAGCAATACTTTTGAGGCCATTCATAGTCACTGCAACCTCCAGTGCCCTTCTTTGGCAAGCTTGCTGATATCATTCACTTTGAAATATACCTTTGGGGAAGTAGTAGACCAGTAATTTCTGTGGAGTGTCCTATAACTGCATAATGCTGTAGTGTGATAAACTAGTTAGGTAGGCATGCTATGCCCAAACCTGGCAACTGTGTGTGTGTGTGTGTGTGTGTGTGTTGTGTAGGTTTTTTTGACCATTCACAGTCACTACGCACACCTACAAATGGAGAACATTGATAACTGTGCAGTAACAGAGACCTGATCCACGCCTCCAGAGAGCATCCCTGCACTACCAGGTACAGATTTCACCACATCTGTTGGACACCAAACCAGGACCAAAACAATAAAAGTGGAGGAGTGTCCATATTTACCAAGGATATTCACACCACCAGGCTACTTGCCCAACAGAATGTATCTGAAATACCCCCGGTGCAACTAACAGTAGGTAGACTGCATTCCAAATTGTATAGCTTGCTACAGATCCCCCACCATTCCCCATGATACCCACTACAGCCTTTGAAACATACTGTGAAATATTATGATACAAGCAAACACCATAATACTGGGTAAGTTACACTACCTTGCCATTAACTAGGAAAACTACTTGTGTACCAACATGTGTGCCCAACGGTTCTTGGAAGTCATAATTCCCAATTGCCTGGATCAAGTAACCCATAGTCCCACCTGGGGCTCAAATATCCTAGACCTGGTCATTACCAACATGGGACATCAATGCTCCACACCTATGGTCACCACATTGGTGGCAGGTATGCCCCACCCTTAACATCAACAAACCTCCCCCACACCCCAGTAAGGGCACCCTGTAACACATATCTCCAAAGCCAATGTCATGCTACATGTGTCAGATGTGACTAACATCATGATACCCATGCAGAAGTGGAAGTGAAAGGACAACTGCTGAATCATACATGAAGGCACTGTATGATCACATCCACTCGTGCATGAATCGTCCCATCCAATATTGAACCAAGATGCTCCCCATCCAAGAAAAGAATGCCAATGTGGTGGCCCCCTGCCATAAACATACTGTACAACAAAAGGAGCAAACTCTTGCAGAAATGGGGGACTTTCCAGGATGCAAAATACTCCCTTACCAGCTACAGTAAGAGGCAGAGACCCCTCATAACATCCACCAAGGCTAGTTACGAACATAATATAAGCACAGATGCCAAAGACAACTGCAAACCATTCCATAGCTATGTGAGGAATCTAAATGGCAATGCTCAGAACTGCTGTGAGTTACAACAGGATGGTACTAAATCTACTCCTCCCAGGGATTTTGCCAATATCCTGGTAGATCGATTCAGTGCCAACTGCACCCCCCTCCCAACCCCCAAAGGGCCCATCTCAACACGGATAGATTGCCATATGCCAGTAATAACAGCGACATAGGTAAAAACCACACTCTACAGAGCTATGATAACAGCAGCCATGGGACCAGTCAACATCCCGGGCTGTGTACTACATGAGCTACAAACTGCACTTGCATCTCCGTGCCATGTCTAATCATAGCCAACTTCAGGCTTTGTGCCCACTGTGAGGTGCACAGCTACAGTTATCCCAGTCCACAAGGGGGGATCCATCTTGGATTCTGGGAACTACAGCCCCAGCAGTATGACATGCCTGGTCTGCAAGGCCATGGAATGTATTATCATGGAAATTAAAACAAAGGCATTGACAACCTGCAAACACTGGACCCTAACCAGGTTTGGTTTGTGAAGGGCCAATCATGTCACCTCAACCTGAATGACAACTGTGACCCCATCTCCAGAGCCATGGACAAGTGTAAGGTGGTTCACACAGCCTATATGGAACTTGCCAAGCCCTTTGACACCATTCCCAGTCTGGAGTCATAGATAAATGCATCAAGCTGGCCATTAATCCCAATGTCACCTGATGGGCTGTCAACTGCTGTACAGACACAACCCACACTGTAAATGTAGGTGACACCAACCTGCGCCCCAGACAAGTGACAGTTGGAGTACCTTAAGGTTCAGTCCTAGCACCGCCCTTGTCCGGCATCTACTGGTCTGAAGTACAGTCCAACAGTAAGGGACACTGGCAAACAAAGGTCGCAGATGACTGCACACTGGGAGCCAATATTGAATCCCCACATGATGTGGATATTCTACAGAAGGGCCTTACAGAAAGATATGCTTGGTGCTTAAGCCATGGCTTCAAGATCAATGCCAAGAAATATATAGTTATCCCCATTGGGAAGGGACATGTACCTGTGAAGTACCACATAAGTGGTAGTACACTAAACACCTAAAGTGTGATAACAGACTTAGGGACACGGGTGGAAAGTGGTCTCACCTTTGATAACCACATCGCCACAACAGTCAGGAAACCCACCTATGTGGCACACCTCCCACTAAGGGCTTTACATACAGGAAGAGGAGCCCATTGTCCCACTGTAGGCATCTCTCAGTAAACCCAGTACAGACTACAATGGCCTGTTATGTATGTACCTCACAAGACATCTACAACAAGTAGATAGGCTGCAGACATACCTCACGAAATGACCACAGGCCTAAACCAGATGCCCTGTGCTGACCATCTGAAAATCATCCGGCTATGTTCTCAGAGGGGATGTCTGCTTAACATAACATGCCATGTCAAACCCACAGCTGTTGAACATTGTACATCTAGAAAATTCCAGACCCTCACAGCCACATGCTTCAGGGATCCAAATCCTGTCATCACAATGAACAATATATGCAGGAGGGATGTGTTCCTCACCCAGAGACTTCCCAGACTCTGGAATAAACTGCCCATACATGTCAAGCAGAGTGCCTCTTTGGCCCTCTTCAAAATGAACCTGGACGATTGGACGGGAGATAGAACATTTACCCCGGGGCTCATGTCAGCTGCCCTGCTAGACAGAGGTGCAAGGAAGTATACATTGTGGAAAGTCAGGGCGAGAGAATTGTCATGTATAGCCATGTATAGGCCCTAGGGCCAATAGCCTAGTATCAACGTATGACCCTATGAACCTATGAACTACACTTTCCATTGCCCAACTTTGGCAAGGTTGCTGATGTCATTGACATTGAAATACACCTTTGGGGAAGGAGTAGCATGTCAGTACTGGCAACCTGTGTCTGTGTTTGTGAAGTATAATGATTTTGACTCCATTCACACTCACTACACCTCCCATTGACCTACTGAAGCATGCCGTCTGATGTCAGACACCTTCACATATCCTTTGCCCATATATCATCCTGATAACCTCTGTGGGTGCATGTGATACCTGCATATTACTGTATTGTGGCAAACTAGCTAGTTAGGAGGTCTAATCCTGACCCTGCCAACTGTGTTAATGTGTGCAAGTCCCTGAGAAAGTGTGGCTGTGTCGACATTGACACCTGTTCATGTTGACAGGCATGTGTACTACACCTATCTTATCCCTGCTATATCACTGTTGCTGATGTCACTCGCCATCAGATATATCCTTTAGACAGCTCTCCAACATATAAGCTCTGTGGTGCATGCAATAACTGCATAGAAATGTGATAGCAATGCATAGTCAGCCAGGGGTTTGAAACTCTGTACTGGTACGTGTGTGACACAAACATGCTTAGGTTTTACTCCCCCACCCCCTCCCTGTCTTACATTGTTTCTGTCTCTCTCTCTCTCTCACTCCCTCTCTGGTGGATGTGAAGAAGTACACCTGCTTTGTTTAGGCAGCAGCTTGTGTTTTGTAAGTAATGCTCATGATCAGCTGATGGCCTCTGCATGAATTGCAACCCCCACTAACTGACTAGATGTGGAACAGCTGTGGTAACATTCCCATAGCCAATTGCATGGAAACACACTCCTATATCTAGGAACATCATGTGGGTGTTGGACCTGTTCATTCACTGTGAGCAGGACCTCATGTCAGTGTTTGGCAAACAGCATCTCAGATGGTATTGGGATTTACCTCTAACAACATACACTGTGGAGACAAGCCAACAAACAGGAGGTGGTTGTACCAGACATGACTACAGAATGTAAGTGTTGCTCTTCTGCATTTGCTGTAATGTTGGCTTAATTGGGTGTGTGTGGATATGGCTGGTCTCCATGATTTAATACCTGTCATGACAGTGTTATGTGTTTGAGGAAACTCCCACCTGTAGGGTTATCTGCAGACTGGGGAGTGTTTGGAGTCTTATGTTTCTTGTGTGACTCACAGATCACCTATCTTAGAACTGCAGAAGTATAGTCTGAGGATTGCAGTCAGTACATGGTGACAGCCATGACAGTTACTGACTTCATAGCCCTCATAGGACATATGTCACAACAAACCCTGTTGCAACAGTAAATGTATGAGGGTATCACTGCAGTATGCTAATATTGGCCAAGTGTTTGTGGCTCCAGCCACAAGTCTGTCAACCGTTATACATATGTCATGCAGTAAGAGGTGCATATGTTCTGTACACCATTATTTATTGACATCATACCTGATAACAAGCCAGTCAGATATCAGACTGCTAGACATATTATGTATAGTAGAGGATTTTTCTGAGGACATAACTTGGGCATTTTGCAGTTGTGTGTACAATAGTGGGTGTCTGTGTACCTATGGTGATTGTCGACAGTATGTGTATTACGAATACGTACCTTGGCCTGTGTACAGACTGTGGTAGATGACATTGTTATTGATCTTGTTCTATCTGATGTTACATGCCGCTCCAGTGTATGTTACCCTATCAACTCACATGTTTGTAGGGCCAAACACGCATGTGTCCCATACCACAGACAGGCATTGGACCACACTGTGTCATGACCCAGTTTATGTAGGGTTAGTGTGTGAGTGGCACATATGAGGATGGTGGTAATCAGACAGTCAATATAGTGTCATATTAAGCTTGCATACCATATATGGTTGTGGTTGCATTCACATTGGTTGTAGGTATGCACTTTCTCACAGGTGTCTGTTACTCTGTGCTGTGACATGCCTGTAGAGCCTGCTATATTTGCAGGTACATGTGTATTCCCCCATACAAAATGTAGTCCAGTATTGTGGTAGTTTGCCTGTAGTTTGCACAGTGCTTTGTTACATGCCTAGCAGCTTAGTGTAATTACCCAGTGTGATGTTATGTCCAGATATTTGCAAGATGTACTGCTGCCAGGCCACCATAACTGTTGTGTATTTCTGACAAAGCAGTGGGATTCTGTACAGATGTATGTCACTAACTACTGGGTAGTATTTGGCCATGTGACCTCTGCACCAGCAGTTATTATGCATCAGGAGAGACAGGCGTGTGTGAATGCATAAACTGTTTGGGCATATGTAGTCCAGTATTTATGTGATATACCCATGTACGTGGCTGTTGACATCCACATTGTCAGGCTTGGTCCACATGTCTCGCACGAAGGGGATCTGTGTACACCTCTGGACTGACCAGAGAGTGCCAGACTGTCCACATATATTGGTCACATCTCTGCTGTAGTCCACAAGATCATTACTGTGCTATCAGTGGTATTGTACGATGATGTCCTTAGGATGTCTGTCAGTAACCAGTGGTGTACATTTCAAAAGCAGATGTGACCTCCCACACACAGCATGTCTGTTAAGAATACCCCTTTTACAGTAGCAACAGTCTACATATATACCTGCAATAAATACATGACATCCCCTTGCACTAAGAAGTTGAGACTATTGGTGCTGAGGTAGGACTCCACTCCTTGTTCTGGACATATGATAAACATATGTGTATATATATCCATATATCTATATAAATATATAGACATATACACATCTACATACATATATGGATATATATATATATATATATATATATATATATATATATATATATATATATATATATGTGCGTGTGTGTGTGTGTGTACACATACAAACACACACATATATACATATACACAGCTATATATGTCTACACATATACACATATATATGCACATATAGTTATAGTTATGTCTACATATATATCGACATAAATAGGTATATTTGTTTAGATATATATGACATATAGTTATAGATATATACATATATATCAACATAAATAGGTATATCTGTACATATATGATGTACATACATATATATATATATATATATATATATATATATATATATATATATATATATATATATATATATATATATATAGAGAGAGAGAGAGAGAGAGAGAGATCTATAAATGGCCATATATATGATGCACTATACAGATGTGTATAAATACATATATATGAATATATATGTGTATGTACATGTAAACATATATCTACATATGCATATGTATATATCCATATCCTTGTCATGTGTAAACATCACTGTTGTGTATACCTTCCCAGATGTATCACACCGTATGTATCTGATATGTGTATATTTAGATATAACAACATATATGATGCAACAGTAATATCACTAACAAGTACTACACAATTGTAGAAGTCACAGCAATTGTTCAATATGTGTACTGACAGATATATTGGAAAAACAACAACTGTCTTCACAGCTGTCATGGTGTAGTGGTTAACTGTTGTGACTATAGTGTATGGGGTCCTGGGTTCAAGGGCTGATTATTTTTTTGCTGGGATGAACAAGGGCTGTTGGATACAGGGTGGTTAAGGCAGTTTTGGGCAGCTTTAAGTGCATTTGCGCGGGTTTGTATGAAGCTAAGCAGTGCTAAGTTATGGTTAAATGTACGGGTGCTTACACCATGTAGGCTTCGCTTACCAGTGTGCAAATCTGCTTAGCTGTTATATTGCAGTAATGCTGACACCTGCTAAGCATGGCTCAGCCCTGGTAACTAGTGTTCACATCCCAGTCTGATAACATAGCAGGGTAATGACATTTGTAATAAGTGTATGTAATGCCATGTAAAAAACATGAGTCTATGTGCAAGGGGTGTGAGTGTCATGTTTGGGACACTCGAGTATATCACACCTTTACATCACTCTTATCCATGTGAATGTGTTACATACAAGGGTAGTAACCCAGGTTATGTGCCGTCACACTGACGTGTAGTGTATCATGCCGTTACTACTGTTGACAGTGCTTTCTCAAGCAAGGGTCAATTGCTTATTGTAGTACTGGCAACAAGCACCCCTGCATGCATAGATGGACTCTGAGGCCTCACTGTCGTGTTCCTGGTGTGTGAGCTGTGGCACAGTATATATCCCCTACTGGATAATGACCTGACATGTGGACAGTAACTGTAAACTACTGTCTGTATAGCACATGTCAGTGAGGGCTGCCAACATGTAGTAATGGCATACATATTACTATATTACAGTACTGACAAATGTGTACATGTGCATTACTGAGGATATCATTGTCTGTGTGTTAGTACACCTGTAGTTGAGAATACCATGAGGGCCTTCACACCCACCGCAACACCCATTACCATAGTTAGATGTGGCTGCTGCTGTACCGGAAATTACATGTACCCTGATACGCTCCTCTCCCTAATGGCTACCTGAGCCTTACAGTACCAGCACAACACCATTGTACAAATGGGTTGACAGGCATGGGATACCCACTTAGTTCTGGCAAGTGTGTGTATGTGTGCATGTGTGTATATCTGTATGGTACAGCATTCCGAGGCCACATACTCCTATTACAGTACACATTGTCACAGAGTATTATGGATAGAAATGTTGCTGCCCATAGGTGAGGCATGACAATGCATCACCCTACTATGCCTGTAGCTTGTGCATTAGATGCATAACCCTGTAGTACCACTGTTGGGATGGACAATGCGTTGTATTGCAGTCATGGTCAATGTGTGATGGTGGATATGTCAAAGTGTCATCATGGGTTCCAGTGTGTACAATATCCATAGTGGGGTGTGGGTGCTGTGTACACTGTCATTACACCATGGTACCCACGGTACATGTCCCATGTGCCACTGTATGGTCACCACTGTCACCATCAACCATACAGGTAACTGATAACACAATCCAACCCAGTTATGCATGTGCTGTGTGCAGCCTACCTGTAACACATTGGACACACTGACAAGTTAGTTAGCACTGATAGGCCCAGGTATCTCTGATGTGTGTCTGCCTGTTATATGTCTGTTAATGTTTATATGATGGTATGCCACACTATGTATTGTCCATATACGACCATTACACACCCCATTACCATACTGCACATGCCTGGTGATGTTCTACATGTAACATGTAACCTGGAACATACCTCATCCTAAATGCTGTGTGGTGTATGCAATGAAAGCCACACACATCAGTAGCACTACATACCTAGGTAGGGGTCTAGGCCCAGTGTTGCCAAGTAAGAGTGTGTGTGTATGTGGAGGGATCTACTTCAGGTTGCTGATCATACATGTCACAGGGGGTCACCTGTCCATGTGGCGCAGGCAGTAACTGTTATATACAGACCTGTGACATCTGTTCAACTGTACCCAGGATATGTCACAGCCATGGTGTCACCACAGTGTCATACCCCTTGTGGAATATGACTGTAGATCATCCTCCTGCTAACACATGTACACCTACAACACAAATGGATAACATTATGGAGACCGCAATCACTCAGTGTTACTAACAGCTATAATACATCATGGCTGGACAGCTACACTACCTGATGTGTAAGCATTAAACATTACTGCTGACAACATGTTACATAGCAGCACATTGGTACACTGTAGTACAGTCACTGTGTGCATAAGAACCATATTAGCCTGTCCCTGCATCGATGTTATGGATGACAGGGATGTGACACAGGTATCATCATATGCACAGAGTGTGTTGTTGGTTTGCCAGAGACCAAGGGTAGACCATACATTTGACACCATGTGTGTGGGTGAGGGGTGTAATTTGATGATATAGGCATGGTGATGTGGTATGTGTACATATGGGGTTGCAATAGGTGTGCCTATATAGTGTATGGTATGCATGCACACAGTTCTGCCATGTGGCTGCCCTATACAGGTGATTCTTGGACAGCTGCAGACCATACCTGGCAGGATGTGCAGTTCACCACCTCCAGCCATGGACACGTGGACTGCGCCTGCCAGGGGTTTCATGGGCACGTCCAGGTACAGGCCTCAATGTGCTACTCACCTGTGATGATGACATATGTCCACTGGAACCCGGTCTCTCCTGGGACTGGCCAGGGTCATGTGCATGTGGCCTGCTGTAGTGTGATGTGGACAGCTCTCCCCCCCGCAGTGCTGGGGGTGGTATTGCCACTATAGGAGTGGCTTGGTGTCCTTGCACAACACAGACGGGTGCCACATATGGACAGAGCCTAACATTAGGTGCGTATATACAGGGACAGATTGCAGGTAAGCCTATTACACACCTATGGCATTTCAGCATGCTACACTACATGTTAACTTGAGTGTCCTGCAAGTGGTGGGCTGTGAAACCCACTTGTCCATCATTATGGCATTACTTCCACCACCAGCTACTGGCCACAGTAATATGCATGCTTTCCATTACACAACACACACTATGGTGGCTTACATCTTGTCAGCCAGTGCTGCTCTGCACAGTTGACGTGTATGGCCCACTACCCACAGGGACATACTCTATTGTCCATAGCAGTTGTCCAGATGAACATCATTACAACAACAACACCTGATGGCACATATAAATCATTCCAGATCATATATCCCATTATTATGGACCAGGTACTACAGTCAATTACATGTATATATACTTCACATACCTGTTGTGGGAATGAGGTATGTTCTGGACAGTTTCCTTGTAAATTTTTTTCTCCTTTGCCTTTGACTGTTTGTTTGTTTCTCTCTCACTCTCCAGTAAATGGATTGAGCTGCTTTGAATAGATTGCAGCATGGCTTTTGTAGGTGATGTACATGATCAGGTGATGGCCTCTGCACCAATCAGTGTCCTCCACTTGCTACCTTCATGCAGCATGCTGTGTAGTACTTCCAATTACCACTATCATGGCAACCCACTACTATAAATCCCTACATAATGTGGGCATGGTTCCTTTACCTTTCCTGTATGGTGGACATCCTTCCTGTGTGTGGGTAGCAGTGTTACAGACAGCAGGTAGCAATACCTCTTACAATAGAACTTGCAGACTCAGTCCAGCTACATATTTGTATAAGGTTTCAGAACTACAGACAGAGTGTGAGTAGTGTTGTTATATGCATTGTAAAGCACCAGTGTTACAGGGTTTGTGTGTACATATTAGTTTAACATGGAATGCAGTGTGTCTGCATAGCTCTCAACTATGGGCCTATCCACATGATGGCCAGAGGTGTGCCTGTTATGTTTTGTCTGTCCACCACACAGGTCTTGTGTCAGATATATCACTGGCAGTGTGTGTGTTGAGTGCTGTCAGTACATGGCTACATTCATTTGTGTTTCTGACTTCACATTCCTGACTAAAGGTATGCTGCAGACTATCCTGTAAAACCAGCAACTTGATCAGTGTATGATAACACTATTTCACATATGGGCCTGTGTTCCGGCCTCTGTCCTCCACCTACATACCAGGCTTTGTCCATATGACATGCAGTCAGGGGTTGTTATGTAGTGGTCTGTGATTATGTCATGCTGCCATTCCTGCCATTATTCCAGTGCTGTTGTGGTCCCCACACATATTGTGGAGTTGGGTTCATATATATGTGGGCTTCATCTGCACAAAACAGTGTGCCCTTCTGCAGTCCAGAGGTCAGTGTATGTAACAATGTTATATGCCCCTGTAAGTCAGACTATGGGGGATATGCACCATAAATAACCTAGGTTGTTACAACATGTGAGGGATATCAGGAGTATGCTGCCTTAAGGTATATGGATGTACATTACCATACATTTCACCTTGGGAAAATGCTGGCCTACTGTTTACTGCCATACAGATTGTTCTGTTTGTCAGTGTGATTGTGATGGTTTCAGTTATGCCTTGTTATGTAACAGATACATCCCACTGTGTCAACTGAAGTCTTTTCCACCTAGGGATTGCATACAGAGTGTAGTTAGAGGCTGCTGGATTATACATCTGCATTACTTACTGTTAATTGATTGTTATCCTGTGGCCCAGTCTGTCTTTACTGTTGTACTACTTGATGGCCTTGGCCTGGACAGCAACATATGTTATGCTTTTGGATTACTGTATTAAATGATCTGTTTGAGATTTGCATTAATTTGTTTGTATGCATTTCAAAGTCTAAACAGCTATATGACATGGCATATACAACTGTAATAGTACAGAAATACAACTTTCTTATGTATGCGAACCTGTGTGTGGTGTTATATCCTTTGACCTCTCTGTGGGTATATGTTTCAGGCAACAATTGTCTTTTGTATGGGTGACTCATACACTGTCCATTTGATAAGGTGGCAACTGTAGGAATACTGGCTGTTCAGTATGGTGTGCACCCTCTAAATATGTATCTTCCTATGCATATCTCTGTGTGTGTATGTGTAGTTACATATATATGTATATATATATAATATATATATATATATATATATATATATATATATATATATATATATATATGCGTGTGTCTGCATATATATATGTGTGTGTGTGTGTGTGTGTATATATGTATCTTTGGAATGTTTATTGCTTCCATATTATACATTCCCTATGGTAGCCAGACTGTACTGCATGCTATGTTATTGATACCAGCCTGACATCATACAGGTGGGATGGATTGCTGTTAACGTCTTGTGCCCATGTTGTGTCGGGTCCTGGGTATGGGACCTGCAAAAGTTGGTATTTTCTTGCAGGGCAGATCTGTTTGGCTGTGGGGGAGTGATGATATCAATACATACAAGACTGATTTAGCTTGGGCCCCCTCAACCCCATTAACGCTGCCTGTGGTCATATATGTATTTATTATGTTCTCTTTTATATCTATAGATACATATCTGTATATATACACACACACACACACACACACACACACACACATATATATATAAATATAAATATATGTATATATGCTTACATATATATATATATATATATATATATATATATATATATATATATATTTTTTTTTTGAATATAGAGTTTCTTAATTGTTGCTTAGATCTCTATTGAAACTGTATGTCTCACTGTTCTGAGAGACTGATCCGCAAATATACAGAGGTGAGTATATATTTTTTGGTTTTAAAGTTTGTACCGTTAGTTGTTGCTTAGATCTCTGTTGAAACTGTTTTGTCCCACCCCCTTCCCTATTTTTGGTTTGTAGTTTAAATTTGGTGTTTTTTGCAGTTGCCCGCTCCACTGTAGATTTGCTCTGGGACACTCCCCCAGTCCCATCTCTTTACCACATTCTACCTAATAAACTCTTTCTGCACTTGCTTTTAGTCCTTTTTAATTTAATTGCATTTTTTAAATTGTATTTGGTCTAATATTGCTACATACTCAAGTGTGCTAGCTTGCACTGCATGTGAATTGTTTTTACTACTGTTTTTGCTACTTTTCTGTAAAAAAAAAAAACTGTACGCCTGTTTCCTACCTTTCCTGTAACTAGTGTTCCAGATACAGATTTGCAGTATCCAGGACTGTATGTAAGCTTCTGAGCCCCACAAGCCTTTCTGTGTTGGAGGGAAGCCTTCTAGCTTATCAGTGGGAGTGGTAAGCACTAGGTAACCTGTCTACCACATAAGGAGTGGTTCTGGCCCAGAAATTGTAGTTATTAGCCATTTGGGCAATCTTCCATCTCTCTCAACTTTCTGATTTGAAAGCCTGCATTTGCACTTGTTTATGTCCTGTAACTCATCTAGTGCAGATACAGATTCTTAGTTTTAGCATTTAAATTTGCTTATTCATACTCAGCACTTGTTCAGAACTTGTAAGCACTAAATAAGCTTCTAATTACTATAGCACTCAATCTTCCTCATTAATAGAGGAAAACAGTTTTTGTACTTACTTTTCTCACTGGCTTAGAGAAAAACAGATCTTGTACTCACTTTCCTCACTTATCTAGAGGAAAATAGTTTTTTATTCAGGCATGTCCAAGGGTCAGTTCCCAGTGTTCTCTCTTGTCTATCTGATGAATTTGGGAATCTTGAGGCAATGTAGAAATTGCCTCATGTACACAGACAACCCTCTCCTCCTAGCACCCAACACTACAACCTGTGAGAGATGCACTTATCTGGCCAAACTGGAGGTAAAGCTCTCTCCAACTAAGACTGAACTTGACAGTCATGTGGAGAAGGTAAGCATTTGCAACCCACCACACTCATCACATAGTCTCACTAAATCTACACCACCAAAATCTACACATAGTAACACAAAAACATTTGCGGTGGCTCTCAATAATAATCTGTCAACAGAGACCTCCAAAGCAGAAATGCAAGCAACCTCCTGCCCCCAACACAACCCAAATGACACATAGCCCGCAGACTCAGTGTGCCACTCAACCACGGCCAGTAAGGCAAAACAACGTACCCAACACACTAGTCATAGGTGACTATAGTCAGGCACACCGATGTCCCACTCAACAGGCTAAACAAGGAAAAGGTTACTGTCAGCTGCCTGTCAAGTGCCAGGATCTGCCACATAACCCATGCACTCAGGTCACTCCTCAACAAGTACAAATATGACTCTGTCATTGTCCATGTTGGTGTGAATGACCAGAGACATACCTCCTTGGACTACATGAAAGGAGACATAGAAGAGCTCTCTGATCTTGTAGCCCAGGCAGGTATGACCCTAGCCCTGAGCAGCATTCTGCCATTGCCCAGAATGATACCACAGTACAAGGACAAAATGATTGACTTCAAAAATTGGCTAAGCTTCTGGTGTCATTCTAAGGGGATCCAGTATCTGTTTGCTTGGGATGACATGGTCGACAGACCACGATGCTTTGCCACAGATGGCCTGCACTGGTCGCCCCTGAGATTCCGGATACTTGCTAAGGCTGTTGCTGCCCCTATAGTGCCTTTTTTAGGCAGGGTTCAAATAACAAATTCACCACCATAACAGGAACAGGCAAGCAAAAACTAAGGGTAATGCTACTCAATGCTAAAAGTCTAAATCTCAAAATGCACTCAATCGAGGCACTCCTTAAAATGGAGAACATTGATATCTGTGCAGTGACTGAGACCTGGTTCAAGGCTCCAGACAGCACCCCTGCACTACCAGGCTATAACTCATACCACACTTTTCGGCCATGTAACCTGGACCGAAACACCAAAGGCGGAGGTGTGTCCATATTCATTAAGGATATCCACACCTCCAGGCTAGTTGCTCAGCATAATGCATCCGAGGTTATCCAACTGCAACTAACTCTGGGAAAAACTGAAATCCAAATTGTAGTTTGCTACAGATCCCCCACCATGCCCCAGGATTCCCACTCCTCTTTTCTTTATGTACTGGAAAATATTAGGGTTCAACCAAACACCCTAATAATGGGCAACTTCAACTACCCCACCATTAACTTGGAAAACTACTCATGTACCAACTCTTTAGCTCAACGCTTTCTGGAATTCATAAACTCCAAAGCCCTAGATCAACTTATCCACACTTCCACCTTAAGCAACAATATCCTAGACCTAGTCATTACCAATATGAGTGACCAGTGTTCCACACCTGAAGTTAACTCCTTGTTGGTCCGATCCGACCATAAGCTAATCACCCTTGATATCCACATCCTGCCCCCACCCCCCATTAAGAAAACCACAGTAAAACATTTCTCCAAAGCCAACTTCATGCTTCTTAAGACAGAAGCGGTGAACTTCATGACACCCATGCAGATGGACAATACAGTTACAGTTGCTAAAAGTCTAAATCTCAAAATGCACTCAATCGAGGCACTCCTTAAAATGGAGAACATTGATATCTGTGCAGTGACTGAGACCTGGTTTAAGGCTCCAGAGAGCACCCCTGCACTACCAGGCTATAACTCATACCACACTTTTCGGCCATGTAACCTGGACCGAAACACCAAAGGTGGAGGTGTGTCCATATTCATTAAGGATATCCACACCTCCAGGCTAGTTGCTCAGCATAATGCATCCAAGGTTATCCAACTGCAACTAACTCTGGGCAAAACTGCAATCCAAATTGCAGTTTGCTACAGATCCCCCACCATGCCCCAGGATTCCCACTCCTCTTTTCTTGATGTACTGCAAAATATTAGGGTTCAACCAAACACCCTAATAATGGGCAACTTCAACTACCCCACCATTAACTGAGAAAACTACTCATGTACCAACTCTTTAGCTCAACGCTTTCTGGAATTCATAAACTCCAAAGCCCTAGATCAACTTATCCACACCTCCACCTTGAGCAACAATATCCTAGACCTAGTCATTACCAATATGAGTGGCCAGTGTTCCACACCTGAAGTTAACTCCTTGTTGGTCCGATCCGACCATAAGCTAATCACCCTTCATATCCACATCCCACCCCCACCCCCCATTAAGGAAACCACAGTAAAACATTTCTCCAAAGCCAACTTCATGCTTCTTAAGACAGAAGTGGTGAACTTCATGACACCCATGCAGATGGACAATACAGTTACAACTACTGAATCCTACACATATGCACTCTATAAGCACTTATACGAGTGCATGGATCGTGCTATCCCAAACAGAACCAAGACACTATCCTCCAAAAAAAAGAAGCCAATCTGGTGGTCCCCTGCCATAAACAAATTATACAACAGAAGGAAGAAACTGTTGCAAAAGAGAGTAAAATCCCATGAGTGGAGGAGCTCCCTGGTCAGCTTCAGTAAGAAGCTGAGATCCCTTATAAGATCCTCCAAAGCTAGCTACGAAAACAAAATCGCCACTAGTTCCAAGGACAAACACAAAGCATTCCATAGCTATGTCAAGAATCTCGATGGCAACACCCAGATCTGCTCTGAGTTACAGCACAAAGGCATGAAAATTACAGAACCAACTGATATTGCCAACATCCTAGCAGATAGGTTCAGTGCTAACTTTACCCCCCTCTCACCCCCTAAAGGGTCCATATCTATACAGGAAGAATGCAGAGTCCCTGTAATCACAACTACACAGGTTTCATAGTTTCATAGTATAGTACTAGGCGCTCTGCCCTAGGGTATTTATAAGCCTAGCCAAAGTGTATGTGGCTTTCGCCACCCCATGAAATGATACAAAAGTGTACAAATTAAATTTATTTTACTGTGCCTCTGTCTATTAATGACACAGAGATGACCCCCGGGGTAAACCTACGATCACCCATCCATTCATCAAGATTTCTCTTGAAGAGAGTAAGTGAGGGACTCTGCCTAACATGGACTGGGATCCTGTTCCAGAGAGAGGGAAGCCTCTGGGTTATGAATCTGTCCCTCCAGCATGTCCTATTCATATTTGTGCTGAGGTTTAGATCTTTAGCTCTCATGGCTCTGATGGATTTGGATTTTTTGAGGTGGAGCATGTCCATTAATTCCGAATTGGACATGGCCTTGTACGTCAGGCACAGATCACCTCTGAGCAGGCGGTATGCTACTGAATAGAGCTGGAGCTTTTTTAGTCTGGCAGCATATGACATATGTTGGAGATCCTTGATCCTCTTGGTAAGGTACTTTTGGGGTCTCTCCAGCTGCTGCAGGTGCCGGGTGAGGTACATACCAAATGGGGCATTGTACTCAATCATAGGCCTGATAAGGAAGGAATATAAGGGTACAATGACATCCTTTGATCTGGATGTGAATCCCTTCATGATAAGGTGGGTAAGGTAGAAGGTCTTTCTAACCACTTTGGCAACGTGGGTGTCAAATGAGAGGTCACTGTCAACTTGGGTCCCCGGGTCTCTGATTACTTTTTCCGTACTTAATGGATTACCACCTATGTGGTAATTTGTGG
This sequence comes from Protopterus annectens, assembly GCF_019279795.1. Classification (NCBI taxonomy): domain Eukaryota; kingdom Metazoa; phylum Chordata; order Ceratodontiformes; family Protopteridae; genus Protopterus; species Protopterus annectens. Next base: position 999,480,383 of record NC_056727.1, on the reverse strand, counting down.
GTACTTTGTTTTTTCCAAAGGGGATGACTATACATTTTTTGGCATTTAGTTTATGGCCATGACTCTGGCACCAGTCATCTGTTTCTGTGAGGCTCTTCTGAAGGATGCATATGTCAGCTGATGTATCGACTATGGCGCCTAGTTTGCAGTCATCTGCGAACTTTGTCAGCCACAACCCCCCTATGTTTGTCTGCACGACTGAGAAATAAATGCAGAACAAGAGGGGTCCAAGACAGAGCCCTGTGGGACTCCACTAGTGACTGGCTTAGAGTCTGACATAGCTCCAGCTATTCTGACTTTGTGGGTTCTGTCCTTTAGCCAGTTTGCAACCCATCTTGTGACAAATGGGTTTACATTTAAGCGGTTTAGCTTGTCTATGATGCCTGAGTGGGGTATTGTATCGAAGGCTTTTGCCAGATCCAGGTAGGCTGTATGAACTGCTTTGCCTTCATCAATGGCTCTAGTGACTGTTTCAAAAAAGTCCACCAGGTTTAGAAGGCAGGATCTGTCTTTTACAAAGCCAAACTGGGTAGGGTCAATTGTCTGTAGGTCCCCGATGTCTTTGTTTATGAGTTCCATAATGATCCTTTCCATAGCTTTGCAGACCAGGCTGGTCAAGCTTATGGGGTGGTAGTTTCCAGGGTCGGTAGAGGTGCCACCTTTGTGGAGTGGGACCACTGTTGCTGTACGCCAGTGTTCAGGGACATATCCTGTAGCAAGGCTAAGATTAAACAGCATTCTTATGTGCGGGTTAAGCTCCTCTTGGAGTTCACGTAGCACGCAACCCGGGACACTGTCTGGTCCCATGGATGCTGTATTTTTAGCTTTGCTGAGAGCAGCTCTCACCTGGACATCTGAGATTTCAGGGAGGTTGCATTCAGCTGAGATAATTATTTCATCTTTTGGGGGAGAGGGAGGGAAGAAATTTGCACTGAACCTGTCTGCCAGTATGTTGGCAATATCTGTGGGTTCAGTGTATTTTTTGCCATTATGAACTAACTCTGAGCATATCTGAGGGTTTCCGCCCAGGTTTCTAACATAACTGAAGAAGGCCTTGTGGTTATCTTTAGTGTCCTTAGCGATTTTTCTCTCAAAGTTGGCCTTTGATGATTTTATGAGCGAACGTAGTTTTTTGCTAGTGCTGATCAGAGATGCCTTCTCTTTATGGGATTTTCCTCTGTCTTGCAGTAGCTTCCTTCTCTTGTTATAAAGTTTGTTTATGGCTGGGGTCCACCAGATAGGATGCCTGCCTTTGGTGGAAAGGGTCTTGGTTTTATTTGGGATTGCATGATCCATGCATTCTTGGAGATGTCCGTAGAAAGCATTTGTGAAGGATTCAGCAGTGTGTGATGTGGTTTCCACTGGCCCAGGGGGCTTGAAGGATACCATTTCAGCCTTAAGGAGTGTAAAAGTTGGCTTTTGAGAAGTTTCTCACTGTGGTCTTTTGTGCTGGGGGTGGAGGTGGGATATGAATATCTAGGGTTATTAGTTTGTGGTCTGATCTCACTAGTGAGGGGTATACTTCTGGTGTTGAGCATTTTGTCCCCATGTTTGTGATGATCAGGTCAAGTATATTATTTCCCCTTGTGGGGGAGGTGACTAGTTGTTCCATCGCATTTGAGTTGATGAATTCCAGGAACCTTTGAGCTAGGGTGTTGGGGCTTGAATAATGCACCCAGTCTATGTTTGGGTAGTTGAAATCTCCCAATATGATGGTATTTGGTGAGACATTCATATCCTCCAGTGTCTTCAGGAAGGCTGAATGGAGTTCCTGAGATTGAGAGAGTGGTCTGTAGCATGCTACAAGTTGTATAGCAGTTTTGCCTATGGTTAGTTGCACATGGATGGTCTCCGATGCTTCGTGCATTGCCACTAACCTGGAGCTGTGGGTGTCTTTAATGAATATGGACACTCCCCCTCCTTTTGTGGTTCGGCCCAGGGTTTGGGGCCGAAATGCATGATACGAGGTATAACCTGGTAGGGCTGGGGTGCTCTCAGGAGCCTTGAACCAGGTTTCAGTTACTGCACAGACATCGATGCTTTCCATACTGAGGAGAGCTTCGAGAGCCTGCATCTTGAGATTTAGACTTCTGGCGTTGAGCAGCATTACCCTTAGTTTTTTTCCTTTTTTGTTTACTAAGGTGGTGGGTTTGTCTTTTGAGCCTTGCCTAAAAAAGGCACTATGGGTGTGGCAAGAGCCTTAGCCAATATCCGGAAGCCCAGTGGTGACAGGTGCAAGCCGTCCCTTGCGAAGCAGCGTGGCTTGTCCAGCATGTCATCCCAAGCAGACAGACATTGGATTCCCCCTAGATTGACACCAGTAATTGAGCCAATTATTAAAGCTGATCATCTTGTCTTTGTATTGTGGCATCATTCCTGGTGAGGGCAAGATGCTGCTCAGGGTCAGGGTCATACCGGCCTGGGCTACATAATCAGAGAGCTCCTCTATGTCTCTTTTCATGTAGTCCAAGGAGGTACATCTCAGGTCATTCACGTCGGCATGGACAATGACGGAGTCATATTTGTACTTGCTTTGGAGTGACCTGAGTGCTTGTATTATGTGGCAGATCCTAGCACCCGACAGGCAGCTCACCGTTACCCCTTCTTTGTTCAGCCTGGTAAGTGGGACGTCAGTGTGTCTGACTATAGAGTCACCTATTACTAGTGTATCAGGCATGGTGTTTCACCTTAAGGGCTGTGATTGTTTGGCACACTGACTTTGTGTACTTTGTGTTGCATGTGCAGTGTTTTGAGGTGGTGTTTTCTTGGGTGTCTGCTTTGGGAGCCTCTGTTGTTTTGGTAAGTTTTTTATTAGAGCCTCCAAGGATGTCTTTGTGTTTTTATGTGTTTGGTTTGCAGTTGTGGTTGGTTTATGTGAGACTGGGTTTGTTGTGTGTGTGGTTACCTTCTCCTCATGACTGGTCTTGCTAGTCCTGTGTTGAGAGAGTTCAGCCTCCAGTTTGGCTAAATAGTTGCATCTCTCACATGTGTTTGTGTTTGTTGGGAGGAGGAGAGGGTTGTCTGTGTACATGAGACAATTGTAACATTGTCTCAGGATTCCCAGATTAACCAGCTGAACTGGAGAGGACGTCAGTAATATACCACTCGACATGCCAGTATAGTATAAGGGAGTGATGTGAAACTGGGTCAGAGAGAGGACTTTGAAGGGAAGTGGGTATTAACACAGGTTGTAGGTGGATGTAGTGCTTACATTAGTTTAAGGGTGCTTCACTTGAAAGAAAGGTTTTAGGAGCAAGTGCTAGGCTTATAATATAGCGAATAGACTGATTTTGTTGAAAGTAGAGCTTTCTTAAGGGAAAAACTGAAGTGCAGACTTGGCGGAGACAGGAATAGTTTAAGCCTGCACTCTCTAAAGCCAAAAACACAGCATCCATGGGACCGGACAGCATCCCAGGCTACATTTTACACAAACTTCAGAATGAACTGGCTCCCCACTTAAGCACCATGTTCAATAATAGCCTCGCATCAGGCATTGTGCCCACTGAACGGCGCACAGCAACAGTTATCCCACTCCACAAAGGGGGAGCCACCACTGATCCCAGGAACTATTGACCTATTAGCCTGATGAGCCTGATCTGCAAGGCCATGGAACATATCATCATGGAATTCATAAACAAAGACATTGGTAACCTTCAAACTCTGAATCCCACCCACTTCAGGTTTGTGAAAGGCAGATCATGCCTCCTGAACCTGATCAACTTCTTTGAGGCAGTCACCAAAGCCGTAGATGAGGGTAAGGTGGTTCACACAGCCTATCTTGACCTCGCCAAGGCTTTCAACACCAACCCCCAATTTGGAACTATAGCTAAACTCACTAAACTAGGTATAAATCCCTACGTCACAAGATGGGTTGCCAACTGGCTCACTGACAGAACCCACACTGTCAAAGTTGCAGACTCCAAATATGACCTCAAAGCAGTGACAAGTGGAGTACCACAGGGTTCCATCCTGGGACCTCTCCTGTTTGGTATCTACTTCTCTGAAGTACAGGCTAACACAGAAGGCCTCTGGCTAACGAAGTTCACAGATGACTGCAAACTAGGAGCCATAGTCAAGTCCCCAAATGATGTGGACATCCTACAGAAGGGCCTCACTGAGACAGCTGCCTGGTGTCAGAGCCATGGCCTCAAGCTCAATGCCAAAAAGTGCAGTGTCATCCCCTTTGGTAAAAACTCTGTACCCATGAACTACCACATTGGTAGCAATCTACTTAACATCAAATGCGTGATAAGAGACCTTGGGACCCAGGTGGACAGTAATCTCTCCTTTGATAGTCACATCACCACAGTAGTCAGGAAGTCCTTCTACGTGGCACACCTCATCATAAAAGGGTTCTCATCCCGGAAAAAAGAGGTCATTGTTTCCCTCTACTCGACACTCATTAGACCCATTATAGAGTACAATGCCCCTTTTGGAATGTACCTCACAAGACATCTGCGGCAGCTGGAAAGGCCACAGAAGTACCTCACAAAGAAGATTACTGGCCTCAAACAAATGCCCTACACTAACCACCTCAAAAAACTCCAGCTTTACTCCGTAGCATATCATCTACTCCGAGGTGATCTCTGCCTACCATATAAAGCTATGTCAAACCCAGAGCTGTTGGACATGCTACACCTAAAGAAATCCCAATCCCTCTGAGCTGCACGCTCTAGGGACCTAAACCTTGTCACCACAATAAACAGGACATGCTGGAGGGATAGATTCCTGTCCCAGAGACTTCCCATACTCTGGAACAGGCTACCCATCTATGTCAAGCAAAGTTCTTCATTAGCACTTTTCAAGAAAAATCTTGATGAGTGGATGGGAAATATGAAATACACCCCAGGGATCACTCCTGTGTCTCTGCTCGACAGTGGCACAGGAAAATAACTTTCTTGGGTGGCATAAGCCAGGGAACCTTGTTGGCTAGGCTTACGTAGGCCCTTGGGCCAATAGCCTAGTACCTACCTATGAACCTATACATATATACACACATATATATATATATATATATATATATATATATATATATATATATATATATATATATATAGACATATATATCTATAGATGTATGCATATGTATATATATATATATATATATATATATATATATATATATATAGATATATATACATATATATATATATATATATATATATATATATATATATATATATATATTTATTTATTTATATATATATATATATATATATATATATATATATATATATATATAGATATAAATATATACACACACATACAATCACATACATCTACATGTTTAAATACATTTCCTGTACTGTTGAATGATTATGAGTGCTAAAGATATGTTTGTGAAAAGATGAGGGTCATGTATATCTGACGTGGCTTAGTGGTAAATCACTTTGGCTATGGTGTGTAGGGTAATGGGTTTGAGCCTTCCAGAGGCTGTTTATTTTGTTGCTGGGCAGAACAAGGCGAACAAGGGCCATTGGATACAGAGTGATTAAGGCACTTTTATGCAGCTGTAAGCAGGTTTTTATGGAGGTAAGCACTTCTAGCTTCCAGTTACAGTTTCTTATACTGATTTAGCTTCTCAGTTGCTTAACCTGTGTAGGCATTGCTTACCCCAGTGCAAACAGGCTTAAACCCACTTACTGTTGATTAAAAGTGCCTTCTCCCGCTTACCCCATGCTAATTTCTTTAAAAGAAATGAAAAAGGGTTGATAAGAAAGTGGTGAAAAGGGGACAAAGAGGGAAAGACACTAGGGAAAATAGCTAGGGATGTGCAGGATGGGTGTAGGGAAGGTCCATACCTGCCCATTTCTTCTACGGCAACAACTGTGCATATATACTGAATTTGGAGGTAGATTTGGAAACTTAAACCCCTGAGAGAGGGGTGAGGACAAAAATAATATGCTGTGAAGCCAATCAGATTACATGTGTCCACTGGATACTTGTGCGAAATGGACAGCAATGTATGGGGCGAGATTTTATTTTGGGAACAGATTGCCCTTTTTTTTCCAGGTGAGAGTAGGATGTTGAGGAGGGATAGTAGGTATATTTTGGGAGGTAGGTAGGGTAGGTTAACAGACAGGACAGACAAGACACATACAGGGGTGGTATATGACACATGTGGGGGTAAACATCTTAATGGGGAGGGTTGTTTGGAAATTGGAAGACCATGAGCCCCCTAGTGGAAACAGTGGGACTGAGGTCCCCACCCATGGGCAGTCACCACTACATCTTCACAGTCCCTAAGGTGGCTGTGCTGGGTGCTGAGTAGGAGGGCCAGGCTGACCCTCTAGCTGCGACACATGGCCCTCAAGCTGGCATAGCAGATCTCTGAACTCCCTGCGGAGTTTGAAATGCACCACACCCTGGACCTGGCTATGGGTGACAGTGTCCTGTCCACACCCACTCCCAGGGGGGGGGGTGAGCCCTATTCCCTGAGGCGGTTACACCCAAAGTTGGCACAGGACCAATGGACGAGGCAGTCCCAGGTTGGGCCCCAGATGTGCTGGTGCCCGGTGCCATGGCCAGCTGAGGTGGGACAGGTCGGTCCGCCAGGACCGGCCTTCCCAAACGTGCTATGGTGTTCCAATTTTACAACATATGTGGGTTAGTACTAATTAACACATTCCAGGATTAGGTATAACAGCACGCATAGATATTCCCATTAACCCAGAACACCAGATATGGAACAGTTGCATAGCAAACAGAACACGTGCATATATGAAACCACAGTGGCCATTGCAACACCATGTAGGTACATTGATGGCAGCATGCCACCAATGTGGGAGTATTTCAACATGGAACATGCATAGAAACAAATTTAAATATTTATTAAACAATAGGAAATATGTCTCAGCAGTAGATTTAATGCAGCACATACCGATCGAGTTATGTATTTAGTTTATTTTTGCAGATATGGTGGGGGGTGTCAATTAACAGCTAGTATATTCCTGTAGTTCTCATTACTTTCCTAGTCAGTGCTGTGATCTGCACCTTACAGGTATTATTACACTACCCTATGGCCTTAGTTTGGACAGTGGTATGGATGTAGACAACTATATACATGAACTGAGTTTTGCCTGCAGTATACACCTCTTACCTGGTATACCTGTGGAGGTATTGTTTGTTAACACTACCTAACTGTTTCTACACATATTCCCATATTCCAGGTTGATATTATGCACATACCTGTCAATCTCTTATTGCACACACTCTGGGCATGTCTTGACCACATGCATGTGAACAGGGACATATTTTGACTATTGCCCTCTTAAACCTTTAGTGAATTGTACAATGACAGGTTTGTTTTAGTTGACATTTTCCAAATATCTACAGGCCTGACAGTCAGTTATATGACATGCCGCCTACATGTCAGAGATTAGCGCACTGATATGCCAGGGGGACAGGGTAACAGCCGGCAGATATGGGCTGATTAACTGGACATTCTGGACAATTCTGTACACTTATGGGGTATGGTTCTGCATACAGCTTGCTACCACTCCCAGGATTCGAGCCATGGCTGTGTCTGCTAAAAATAAAACACTGTCCATCACAGTTGAGTGTGCTATATAGATATTGCTGTGTATCTCTTGTCTGATTTCTGTCTATAATTCTCCTGTGGTTTTACAATCTGACCTTGTAATTACAACACTCTTATACAAGATTTCCTAGACAGTTTTATTATATAGCACAGTGTGGGTGACAGTGATGAGTATACCTTATTATTCAGAGCAACTTCAACACTAAAAATGCCCTCAGTGGTGGCTTAAGACTTCAACTCAAAGGGGGGCTGCAGGTAACAGCTGAATGGGTTGGGCCAATGAGAAGGGGTGTGGACAACTAGAATGCTAAAAAACACAAAAACTGGGACTTTAAATGTGTTGCCCTGGGTGCCAAACCATCATTATGAAAGTCCAATCAAGACAAATTGAAGTGTAGAAGAAAAACAAATATTTCAATGCATTGGGTACATGACAGCTTACTTAACATCTAGATGGAAACATAAACGTTGTGAGGGATGAAAAAAATTAATTACTTTTTAAATACATTACTGGAATGCCAGTCAAAATCAAGTATAAAAAAACAAGCAGCACTTAACTCAAACCACTTCTCCTTGCATTGCAGTTCTAATTATAATTTATATTCATCTTTATAAAAGTACCAATAACATGCTGAAAGTAGCAATCTCTGTGATACCCCCACTTGTAAAAATGTTTCTTATACAAAAAAGACCAGTTGCCTAACAACAACTATCTACTTGTTTCATGGGGAAAACATGATCAAAGTACAAAATGAACAGCAAAAAAGAAACAAGCTCAAGATAAATTGCTTAAAGGATTACTGCACAGGTTGTGGACCACACATGATAGATTGGCATTCTGTTTAATTTACGGGTAAAGCCTGCAAAGATGACTGCAAGTCTCCAACAGATGTAATGAGGTTCTGAAAACATTGTAATCCTGTCCTTTATTACAAATACTGTCATATGCATTTCAATACCTAAGGCTTATACACTATCTAATTATGTAAATATTCTCTGCATGGCAACAACAAAAACGCTTTCGATGTTGGTAATTCTTTAACAGTAGGCTTATTAAAGCTTATTTGCATCTTACAGTCTCAGACAAGCTTATCTCATGGTCATTAAAGCATTGCTACTTAAACACAGAACAACAGGCACTGCAATGACATGCATTTTCTGAATAATAAGAAGCATAAATCAACAGTATAAAAATATGACAGAAAAACACTTCATTCTGCAAAATCAAAGATAGATGAAAAGCCACTGTAGTACTTGTGTCTACCTTGGATGGGGGATACTCTGCACATTTACAATGCATAAGTGCTCCTTGCCTTGCTTGGACACATCCAGAGTCACTACATGGGGGAGTGGGATACAACACATATGTCACAATTTGAAATGTCTCTGGCTGATGGTGATGGCCCTGACACGTTATACCTCTCAACCTCAGAGTAAGAAATCTGTACAGAAACATAAATAGAAGTGGGACAAAGGCCTAAAAATAAGGACAATTTTAAATATTGCTCTTATAAACTTAGAAAGATAATAGAATAGTAGGTCTTGCATTAGTATGAATTTTCTGAAGGGTATGACATCTGAAACTCAAATGTCTGTCATTATTTTCTAACTTCAGTCTTTAATGATTTGCCACTAATTTGCCAGAAAACCATAATTTTATGACAAACGGACCAAAAATGTAATGCAAAAATATAAAATAGCCACACAGTACAGCTGGGAACCTGTCAAAGAAGGGACACTTTTTTAATATTAGTACTGTTATCTTGAGCAGCTGACAAAATAAGAATCTATGCAGTTCTGAAATTAAAAGTAATCTATAACTCTTATCATTACAATTACTTATTAATTGTAAATCCTCCACAATTTCTTCCAAATGTGCCATTTTGTGGAGGGATTATTAGGGGAGAGCAACACTTAGAGCCAAAATTGGGGACAGTTGAGAGGTTTGGATGTACCCAATTCTATAAAGCGATTTATTTGCACATACCTCTCAACCTCTTAACGCAGGAAATCTGGACAAGGCCAAATATATTGGGGGAACATACAAACAGTACTAAATATTGCTCTTGTATAAACTTAGAAACAAACAAGACAAGTGTCCAGGGAGTAAGTGCTCCTAACGCTATGTTAAATATCTAGTCCAAAGTAAAAAATCACAGGAGCACTCCAATACTGATCAAGCGACTGTATCCAAGACTCCTAAATATGAATTTGAGTCCAAAAACAGAATTCAGCTCAGAAGAATAATCCAATTTTATTATAAGTATATAGGTTAGCGCTTTCACCCTGATGGGCTTCCTCAGACCTTTAATACATACAAAACAATGCTACTAAATTTATACCTAACAATTCATGACCTCATTCCTTTAATTAATTTAAAAACATGTCTGAATAAAAGCATTGTTTATTCACGTCACCAAACCTATCATAAAAATTTTAGAACATATCTAAATAAAAACAATACATATACCCATAATTACCCATATATAAAAAAAAAACAGTATCAATGGCAAAACATATTTAAACACGTCAAAAATAATGTATTCAAGTTCAAACCCCAAATATACAAAAAAAAAATTCTAATCATTCATCTAACAATCAACCTCCTGTTCTTTAAAACAGGCTTAATAGAAACATTGTCATTAAGACCCAGTTTCTGGTCAGCCCTTAACCTAATAATACATCTGACTTCTATTCTTTCTGTATAATTCCTCACATCCCCTCCTCTGAGACTGGCTATGTTCACCTGTAGAACCTGAAACCTGAAACTGTGCTGTTCATTAATACAAAGTACATGTTTATATAGAGCGTTATTGGGGATTGTATACATATATTGTATAGGTGTTCCCTGATCCTCTCCCGTAAATGCCTATCCATTTTACCTATATAGAACGCATTACAGGCCATGCACTTGGCCAAATAAACTACATGTTGTGTATCACAAGTAGCCACTGTATTGAACTCAAATCGTCTAAGTGTAACAGGATGTATAAAGTATGGATCACCACAAACAAACTCAAAAAAATTACATCTGTTACATGGTCTCGTGCCCACTGATAAAAAATTGTCAAACGTTGTAATTCGACCACTAGGATAGCACAACAATCTCCGTAAGTTGAATCTATTCCTATACACAAAATTATGTTTCATACCTACTATTTCCTTCAATTGTGGATCCAGCAATAAAAGTCCCCAATTTATATAAAAGACATCCCTTACATAACCTGTATATTGTGTATAGTTCAGGAAAACCCTGACCATAGAGTTCCATGTGTCCGCTCGATCTTCTTGTGGAGTATCAACAAACTCCCTCCAATCCGAAAAGTAAGGACGTGCAATATTTTCTCTTAACATATGGACCCCCCCTCAAAACCTGTAGTGATCTCTGTCAAACCATAAGATCTACTCACTAGCCTCTCACGTAAAAGAGATATTTCTTATTCAAACCCTGCATCAGGTGGATTTAATCGTGATGTACGTATAGCTTGTCCCCTCACTATATTGTTAAACACAAACCTAGGATGCATACTCTCTCTATGAAGGAGGGAATTCTTATAACATGACTTCCTTTATACTCCAGTGTTCAGTGAATTCAGTTCTCACCATAGCTCTCAACCTCTTAGCACAAAAAACCTGGACAAGGTGAATAATGGGGGAATACAGCCCCCAAAATAGGGACACATTTCAAATATTGATCTTTTTGTTACATCTACCTTCTGAAGAATATGAAGTCATTCCAGAAAACCACAGATTTTATGAGGAACAGAACAGAACAAAAATATGAGGCAAAAATCTGAAAATTTTCCCGAGTGGTGGTGAGTAGGGAATTCAGGCTCTTGCTATCTGCATGCAAGGTATAGGGTTTGAGTCTGTCTGTAGCCCCCAGGTATATTTAGGTGTGGCATTTTACAGACACACACACACACACACACACACACACACACACACACACACACACACGCATGCACACTCTTCAAAAGCTCTGTACAGACTTAGCAATGAATGTACCAGAACTCCACATGCACTTCAAAATGAAAGTACCTGAACTCTGTCCGTCACAGTCTCCATAAACAATCCCAGTTTGCCTCTTGAAATCTCCCTCTATGGTCCTGCAAAATAGCAATAAAAGGTCCTATCACAGTCTCCATAAACAACTTGGTCCCCGGTAAACTCTGCTTTAGCTTGTCTCTATGGTCCCGAGTAAACTCTGCTTTAGCTTGCCTCTATGGTCTCGCGAGAGAAGCAGGCTTGCAGTTATCCAGCCTGCAGATGTTGCAGTCCAATCCCCTTCCAGTTTATGTTGTTGTAACTGCATAGACTTCTGGGGCATCTGCAGTCTGATGCCCTGTTTCCCATTCTGGACTGCTGTTTAACCAGTCCGAGTCTGGGAAATGGACACTCCCTCTAAATTTTAAATGGACACTTCCTCTATTTTTTTTTTCCTTTTTACAGCAGTGAGCAGTTTGAGTTAAATGGTCCGGACACTCTAAATTAGTGGTCTGGACATTTTCACAGCAGTCTAAGTATTTTTTTTTCTTTTTACAGCTGGGGGTGCTGCAGTCCTGCAGTCCAATATCATGAGCCACCACTGAATGCCATATGATACCAGAGTAAACAGTACCAGTACAGGATATCAATCTTTTATTTCTAAGCACAGTGTTCATATCTGACAGACCTATGGGGGCAATGTTTGTTAGCACTACCTGAATGTTGCCACACAAATTACAAGATTACACGTTAGTATTATGCCCATACATCTCACTCTGTTACTGCACACACTCTAGCCACAGCCTGACAACATGGGGGTGGAGATGGGACATACTTAGCTTATTATTCTCATAACATTTTGGGGAGTTGCTAGAGTGACAAGTTTGTTCTTTTAGATCTCTGACAATCAGTTGTATTTCCTGTTTGCTGCCTAAACGTCTGGGATCATCACACTGATTTCTCAGGGGGACAGGGTGACAGGCAGCAGAAGAAGACTCTTGAATGCCCCAGCACTGTGCCTGGATGTGCACCCCCTCTCCAGTACCAGTCATAGTGCCTATAGGAGGAAGCTGCAACCAGTTATAAGATGTATTCCCGCCTGTTGGGATTAAATAGGGCCGATTTCTCACACTTTGCCGTGATTGGACAGTTTTGAAAATGCTAAGCTATGGGCATACCTGCTTATCTAAGGTTGGCATTTCTTAAAGGGGTATACCAATGGGAAGACTGAGTTAGCTGGCCTACACATTGCTTACACCTACTAAGCTGGGCTGTGCAATGCTTAGCGTAGCTTAATGTTTAATTTGCATACTATTTGCTGTTTGGCATTGATTTATTATTCATTACATGTTATATTTGTGTTTGGTATTGTGTTTATTAGGGGATTTCAACACTTTATTACAATGATACCTCACATCTGGGCTTAATGCAGTACTCTAGTTCACATATTTATGTTATGTAGTAGGTTATACAACATAAAACTGTATATAGATTCCTTTCACATGTTCAGTTTGATTTTCCTATAGTGAGGATCTGTTTGGTGATACCTCAGTCTTATATACTGCTGTGATGGCTTAGTAGTTAATTACTGTGATTATAGTGTACAGGGTTCAAGACCTGCAAAGGCTGTTTATTTTGTTTCTGGCCAGAACAGCGGCTGTTGCATACAGAGTGATTAAGGCACTTTTAACCAATTGTAAGCAGGTTTGCGCAAAGGTAATTAATGCTATCCTCCAGTTAAATATGCTTACAGAGAGTTAGCTTCAATATTGCTTAACTTGTGTGTGCATTGCTTACCCCTGCACAAACAGGCTTAAACCCACTTACTACTGCTTAAATATGCTTATTCTTGCATAATAGTGCTTACTCCCACATACCACCATACTAATTTAGACAGTAATGCGAAATGGTTATTGGGAAGGTGGTGGATTTGGAAACTCTATGGATTTATCATTCATTACACATTGTACCTTTGAATTGTATCCCTGATTCCTGTGTACATATACTGTATGGGGCACTTGTGATTATCTGTGGATTTTACAACATTATGACAATGACACCTCACATCTGCATTTAATGCAGTACTCCAGTTCACAAATATATGTTATTTTGTAGGTTATGCAACAAAAAATATTAGTCATAAAGTGATTTGACATAGACAATGGAATGTACTGGAGTGGGACTCAAACTGGGAATGACTGCTCATAAGGTGAATGTTCTGCCCACTACACTATTGCAGTACTGCTTCATTTGCATATATCTTGATTTTTATCCTCTTGTGCCATTTAAGCTGCATTAAACATAGGTAAGCGATGGGCAAACCCGTGCACCTACTGTTAAATTGTATCTGTTTCATAAAAAAAAAAGCTTCTTTATATTTCATATATTAATGATTGCTCTTATAAACTTGGGGGGATGTTGCTGGGGGTATGCGAACACCTATGAACGCTCTTGCTCATTCTTATTCCTAAACTGCTGTTCTTGATTGCAGGGGCATGTATATTCTGAGTGCTCTGCTCTCAGACATGCCCCCTGCACTCATACACTCTCCGTGTCCGTTTAGGAGCTCAGGCAGTGTGACTTCATTGATATGCATGGCATGCTGCTGTCCTGCTCCTAAATGGCTGCTTCTGTGCAGGACTAAACTAGTCCTGCAAGGAAGGATAGTGAATCCGGGGGTATGTCTTCTGAAACAAAGAATTTGAACAAAGGTCTAATTCATAGCATAATAACATTGCAGCTATCAGGTGGAAGGTTTAGAATCTGCTGTTTGAGTTGTGTGTAATATTAATAAGTATGATTCTTTGCCACAAAGTATTATTTATATAATTCAGTGCCTTACTCTGTACTTTGCAGAAAGACAAGTTAATACATGGGAAAAGGAGATCGCTTTTTTTATTCCATAATAGATTCCGTGTCCTTCTAGCATTGTCTTGCAGTTTGAAGCAGAATTTTATAAATAGGTGCATTTAACTCTTGCCCCTATAACAGTCCTGCATTTGGTTATCTCAGACTCTTGTTTCACTCTGAGCAGGTCACTTAACCAGTTGAGTCCAATGGTCGTATCTGGTTAGCAGACATGATTTTTTTTAATTTTTATTACACAATGAAAGAAAATAGCCATCATAAGATTCCTGTATTGTTATAAGGCCTACATGTTGAGAATAGAGACATACTGTTGGAATTCTGCCTCTTGGCATCCATGGTTGCATTGTCTGTGCTGACAGACTAATGGGTTTAGAGATGTTAATGTAGGGCAATGAAAGACCCTTAAAGACAGCATTTTCATATGCTTTCATGAGAATTTTACTATTAGGGTTAGGACCACAAACTCTCCTACCTTGTTTTTCTCCTTCAGAAGGTATCCAAATCTCTTTGATCCCCCCAAGGCTTGGACAACCTTTTTGCTTCCTTCAGCTGGAGCAGCTGATCCACTAGGTGGATTATGTTGTTTCATTTGGTCATCGGTGGAATAAAGGTGTAAAATATTTTTATCAGCTAATAAAAGAAAATGCTATTATTTTATTTGAATGTAACCAAAGTGTTTGTAGTATTAAAAACATTCAACATTATAAGTATTTTCAGATTATATATTATCTTATATCAAAGCTAGTAGTCTTATAGCAGTCTTGGGCAGCACAGTAGCACAACAGATAGCATTGTCATCTCACAGCAAGAGTTTATCTGGTTTGATTCTTGGCTGGGATGCCTTCTATGTGGAGTCTACATATCTTCCTTGTGTTTTTGTAGGTTTTCTCCAGGTGCTCCAGTTTTCTTTTACATTCCAAAGAAATGTAGTAGGTGAATTGGATACAATAAATTGGTCATAGTTATGAGTGTGCATGCAAGTGAATGCTATGAAAGAGAAGCGGTGGCAGGGCTAGCCACCTGGTGGTGTGAACCTTGGCTTTAGATGATCATCACTTTTGAAGTGACACCCAGACCCCATGTGCGAAAATGGTTAAAAGGGTTGTGGATGGATGGAGTCTTACAAAAGTATTGTTTAAGTGATATACATTTTTCCATGTATACAAAGAAGGTGGTTGAAAATGGAATCAGTATAAATAATGCAGTCTTTATGTGAAATCAGATGTTTCAGACCTTCTACTACTCAGAAAGGATAATAAGGGTCAAAGAGATATGGGGCAAATGATTTCATCTGATATTTTGACTATCAGTTAACGATCTCTTTTTTATCAATTGGCCCTCTCTGAGGAGTAGGCTATTTCCATGGAAATGTCTCTATCAGTTGCTACATGGACATTTATAAAGTAAAAGCATTTCCAAATGCTTGTGAGGTATGTTGGAGATGCCACACATACACTTTAGGTACTTAGATGCAAGTCTCCAAGTTTATACAATATTTGGCCAAGCACAAATCAAGATTATAATAAACTTTCCAGTTATGGTATACAGTTAAATATGGAATTTCTTATATACAATGTGATGCAACCTGTACTTTTTTCAATAAATATTAAATTGCTGTTGTTAATACTTATAGTAGCTAAGAAAAAGATGGTTGCCAGGAAATGGAAATCAGAAAGGTTTCACTTTGGGATGAATGCTGAAATACCGTGGATTTAACATATAATGCTAACTGGATAGTAGCTAAGAAAAGAGTTATAAAGAATACCCCAAATCTACAAAATACAGAAACCTCTGCAGAGGTGTACACAAAAGCCCTGCACAACCATATAAACAATTGCATAGAAACAGTAATACCACACCAAAATAAACCCAGGCAAAAACAAGCCACCCTAGTGGACCCCTGGTAGAAACAGGTTGCACAACAAAATAAAAAAAATCCTGTTGAGAAGTAAGAGGGAATAAGTATAACAGCAAAAAGTCCCTCATTAGTCTAAACAAGTGAAATCAGGGAAATAGTCAAGTCTCGGAAAGCAGACGTTGAGGCAAAAATAGCTTCCAAAGCTAAGGATAACCATAAGGTATTTTTCAGTTATGTCTGTAATCTTAAGGGTAACACCCAACAGGGTTTGGAATTAGTTGTAGATGGCATCAGCTATACGCGGCCAGAAAATATAGCAAATCTGCTGGCAGACAAATTCAGCTCAAATTTCACCTCCCCATCACCTCCAGTTATCCCCCAAGAAATACATTCTACCAATCCACTGACAATTATTACCTAAGACAAGGTTGCCACTGCACTCTCTAAAGCTAAACACATGGTTTCAATGGGACCTAACGATATACATGGTTGCCTCTTAAACAACTTACATCAGGACTTATCAAGCCCATTAGGATCTCTAACCATGGTCTCTGGACTGGCTTTGTCCCAGTAGAGTGCAGGACAGCAACAGTCATCCCTCTGCATTAAAGGGGACCATCTACTGACCCAGGAAATTACAGACCCATAAGTCTGACTAGTCTTTTATGTAATAACATGGAAAGAATAACCATGGACCTGATAAATAATGACATAGGAAACATCCAAACACTGAATCTGACTCAGTTTGGCTTTGTCAGAGACAAGTCATGTCTACTGAATCGGGTGGATTTCTTTGAGAAAGTCACTAAGGCCATGGATGAGGGTAAAACAGTACATACCACCTACCTCAACCAGGTCAAAGCATTTGACACAATTACCCACTCGGGTATTATACATCAACTAACAAAACTGGGCATACATCCCAATGTCACCAGATGGATAGCCAATTGGCTCAAGGACAGGACATGTGGTTAAAGTGGGTGAATCCAGATCCAGCAAGAGGACAGTTACTAGTGGTGTGCCACAGGAATCAGTGCTGGGACCACTCCTGTTCAGAATATACTTCTCTGAAGTCAAGGTTAATGTGGAAGGCCTCTGATGACAAAGTTTGCTGACAACTGCAAGCTGGGGACAACCAGTGAATTGCCCAGTGATGTAGATATCCTTCAGGAGGGTTTAGCTCAGTCAAATGATTGGTGCCAGAACCATGGCCTAAATCTAATTGCAAAAAAAATGCATTATCATACCCTTTGGGAAGTCAAATACCCCTACAAATTACAACATCAGTAGCACACTCCTAAGAGTAGACTCAGAGCTGAGAGATCTAGGTACACAGATAGATAATAGCCTGAACTTTGACTGTCATGTGTCCACAGTGGTGAAAAAGCCCTGTCATGTGGCACAACTTATAAGTGTATGGCATCCAGACCCAAGGACATTATAGTCCCACTGTTCTCAGCCCTCTTTAGATAAATAATCGAGTACAATATGCAATTTATCATGTACTTGACTAGGCTCTTACAGCAGCTGGAATTACTTCAGAGGTTCCTCACAAAGAAAATATAGGGTGTAAACAGATGAGCTATGCAACAGGCAAAAATATTGTTGTAGCCTGTTTTTAAATGTATCTACATTTTTGAGTATTTACATAAAATGTTTAGAGATGCATATCTTCCAGGTTCAGCATCAAGAAAGATAATCAAACTTAAGAGGCATCTTCACTTCAGAAGTAACAGAGGGATCAGTTCCTGGACCCATACTGGTCTCTGTATTTGCAAATGATATCAAATAGCATACAGACCTCAGTGATCACTCCTTATGATGATGACATTATCAGGTCAACCCATATCCACATTCAAAAATATCTACAAAATGACTTCTTCTGATTATTCAACTGGCTCACAACTTACAATCTTAAAGTGAACATGAAAATAACTGCCAGAATGTTATTCAATATCGACAAACATGTTTATAGGTTCATAGGTTGGTACTGGGCTATCGGCCCTAGGGCCTATACAAGCCTAGCCATAACAATTTCCTGGATATTTCTTCACACGATATTTACTTCCCTGGACCCCTGTCTAGAAGGGCGACTGACATGATCCCTGGGGTGAATTTCCTATCTCCCATCCAATCATCAAGGTTCCTTTTGAAGAGGGCCAAGGAGGTGCTCTGCTTGACATGTATGGGCAGTCTATTCCAGAGTATGGGGAGTCTCTGGGTCAGGAACCTATCCCTCCAGCATATTTTGTTCATTGTGATGACAAGGTTTAGATCCCTGGAGCGTGTGGCTCTGAGGGATTGGGATTTCTTTAAGTGGAGCATGTCCAATAGCTTAGGGTTTGACATGGCCTTGTATGTTATGTGACCAAATGTAAGCCTCTGATATTATTAGCTCCAGATACACAACAAATTGCTCAGGTAATTCAAGATAAGTATGTGGGGGGAACAGGTCAAGCAGGACGCCAGAGGTGGGGATTGGGAATCTCGCCTAGAGAATCGCGAACTAATTTGGCAGATTAAACTAAATGCCACCCACCATCCTGGCCTTAACGATAGTATTAGCTTGAAGAGTGTATTAAAAATAAATAGAGACAAATTGCACTAATTATATTAGCTGAGGACATTTACGGGTTTAATCTATGGTTCTCCCCTTCCATCATTTTTGCTTCTCACCTTATAGAGATTTGGCTAAACCTCTCATTTACAAATAGACACTGCCTATATTCTAAGCTTTGTTTTCTGACACTTGTTATAGAAGCACTAACCACATAGAAAGGAAGAGCTATAGAGAGCTGGCTTAAACAAGCTAAGAATATTTAAACAATGCTTGGTTTCTGACTTTTTTCACAATGTAAAATACTTTTAACTTTTAAAAATGAACACTGAACATGTTTATTTTATGCACATATTTTTTAGAACAATTTTTATGATATAACTGAGAGCACATATACGTTTCTACTGGGTAGACTTTAGAATATTTATGTCAGCATATATTTATGTTAACTTTGGATTTTGTATTTTTCAAGAACCATTCAGACTTTTAAACTGCACCTTTTAATAGCATAATTTTTGTTAATTAATGTAATTAGCAAGTGCTACAAACACCACATGACCTAATGCTTTTAGTATATAAAGGACAGAAAGCATTCATTTATTTAACTTGATAAAGCCTGGTACAACCAGGCGAAAGCGCTTGTTTGAAGAGTTCTGTTGTCTGTCAAAATAAAGGATTTAACCTGCTACTGGAACTACGACTGTTGCTGTTCTTGGGTTACTTCGAAGTGCACTAGAGCCATACATTTTGCTATTACGTTGGCTTGCTGAACCACGCTGTTTTCCTGCTTTGGAAACAAGTTTTTATGTGGGGCTTATCTCAGATCTCACCCTGCCCTTTAAAATCCATATTGATATGATGGTGTACAAAGTGGGTAGGCAATTAAAAGCCTATTTCTCAACAGACTGCTAAGCCTAATTCTCAGTAGACTGCCACCTTACCCTCATGATTGGCCTTCTCTTGCAATAAACATATGCTCTCTTTATTTGGAATGCACACTGCCCATTGTTACTTTAAGTTCTTCACAAAACACACACAAAAAAATTAAACCATTATAAACAGCATATGTTACTTCATTCTTCTATTCTCCTAGAAGTGATCACCATTGCATTTCACTGAAAAAATAAATTGTTTAGCTGTAAAAATTCTATCAACCTTGCTGCTTTCTACATTTACCTTTAAACTATTCTATGAAAATTACTATCCCACCTTATAAGGCAAACTATTTCTAAAAATCTCTTTCCTTATATGGCCTCTGTTCACAGGAAGACAGGAGAGTAACTTCACAAATACCTCCATTCACCCTTGATATTAGTTAAAGGAGTTTGAAAAACATTGTGCCAGCTCCATGGAACCACCATCCCATGCCTTAGAAAAATAACAGACTATATAATAGTCAGACAAAAGCTTATGATAAATCGAAAAAGGAAATACCACTAAACTTGTTCCATGGAAAAGGGATATACACTCTACATTCAGCATAAAGCTATTAGCTTCAGCAAACATAAAGAGTGTATTGGCCAATAATACTAAATGATAGACAACAAAATCATATATATTTTACATATATTCAGTGTTACATATTTTTCACATTTTCTCTCCTAAACAGTGCTAGTAAATGTAAGCTATTTATGTTTTCCAGTGTATATTTTGAAGTTAATTCAGATGTGTTAAGAAGTTTTTAAGATTTTTTTTCAAAACTCTATGGTGCACTTGACGTTATGTCCTGTAATGATTATATCGCTTTGAAATTGTCAAACCGCTCTCTATTGTTGAAATGCTATTATGTCTGGATCGTGGCTGAAAAGGGTCAAAGGATCAGTCCACCTATCCAGTTACAAACAAACAAACCACAAACATAAGACTACATATTTCCAGGAATTGTCCCTACTACCAAATACTTTCTCCTGTCAGTAGTACTTCTGCATTTCTCCTCTGATAGTCATACAGACACACTTCTACATTCTTCCATGTGCAAGCTACCTGGCACACATGAAATGTAACTTTCATTCATATTACTACTATTATAATAAATTTTATCAGCTGCTTTAGATTTAAACCTGCATATCCCCTAGCCATTAAACTGATTTTTTTCCAGTTTGCAGTCCTTTTTGTTATTGTCAGAGCAATGCACTGTAGAATTACTGTCATCCTCCATCTACTCTCAAGTTATTATATCTATCAGCTGTTAATTTGCAATTTCTAACAGTAACTTATATGTGTGCTACATTAAACATTCCCAGGGATTCATAAAGCTTGCACCAGGTGCAGGCATAGCGTCAGCGTTCTAACACCAAATATGGCCGATGAGCAATTCAGGTATGAGCTGCTTCCACGTGCACTACCTGCGTACGCTACACCTGCACAACTCCCGAGCCTTGTATGCTAATTACCCCATGTGCAGCAGTGTAGCATGCAAATGAAGGTATGTAGCGATTCAGGAAGTTGTGCAGGCATAGTGTAAGCATGCAGAAATGTAAACCGTAGAAAAAGGTTTACATTTTTGCAAACATAAAATCGGAGCCATGACAGCCAACCAAACACATGTATTATAATATTAATATATGCCAATGGCTGCATATATAGCCATTGGCATACAAAAACATGTACAGAATATAAAATTAACATTTAATATATATAGTCCCACTATCACGATGTGGAAGTGCAGGGCAGCGGTGCGCAAAGGGGATCACAAGGAATATATAAAAATACAGTATATAACCGCAATGAAACACATATCACGATTTCCCCATAGTAGTCAATGGCAGGCATGCTACACCATACTCATGGCGCAAGGGTTGCTAAGGGGCAGTGACAATGTTATGTGCAGTAGCTAGGAATCAGTAGGCAATGCCATGCAAATGAGAGGAGTAATAGTGAATCGCAGACTCCCCACTGGTGTAAGGATGCATCTCACAGCGTAGCATTATAACACCGAGGTGAGCCCTTGAGATAAAGATGACATCAAGAGAGGGATGTGTCGCCATTGCTGTAAGCACATTGGAGAATTGCTAAACCGGTCTGCCCCTAGCTAGGCAAAGCTGCAGGATAGGGGTGTGTTGAATCGCCCATAGCTATGCTTATCTGAGAGTACACAAGGTAACTGAGTATGCATGTGAACGGAGATGAAAATGCATGTAAACTCGGTAAATGGGTATGTGCGTCATGCACTGCAGCTGAAACAAGAAGGATATAGGAAAGAAATAAGGAAATGCTACAGCAGTGAAACTGGAGTACAAATGACTAATTAACACCTAGGAGCCTACAGTGGGCCATTGACAACAGCTAACAAGGCTGCAAGCAGCTACCTGCAGAACAGGGAATGGGAGGGGCTGTACTACAAAGAAAACAGCAAAGTGTCAAAGCAGAACAAAGGCGATATGCAGTATATCAGCTACAAGGCACATTTCGCCATGACTGGGTAGGGAAAGTACAAAAGAAGAAAGACGGCAGGTGGATGCATGCCTGATAATGGGTGGGGATTCAGTTCTAAAAGTGAATTAAAGGGCAACAGTTTAATCAAGGGAGGCAAGTAGATCTCCACAGTAAAGGCCCCACACTTACAGTACTCATTGCAAAACCTATAAGTAAGACCACCAGCAGCAGGAATAATTCATACACACCCACTTACATCAGCAGCATCCATAGCATAATACTATAAAGTGTGAAAACGCTTCACACACATTTGTGTATTTCCATACACTCTGCACTAGTGGTGTATACAGACGGGGAACTTTTATTATGTACATGTTAGGGGCTGCCATAGCTTTGATCCACCAGCATGTGTTGGAGACTGAAGGTGGTGTGGAGGATGATGCACATGACCACCGCAGGCACCAGAGGAGGAGGAGATCCTTCAGACCCAGGCTAACCTACCAGGGACTACATGATCTGGAGATAGTAGAACATTACAGGGTGGACAGGGACACCCTACAGCAACTTGTGGAGCTGTGCCAGTCACGCCTCAGAGACAGAACAAACAGAGGGGAACCCATCCCAGTGGATACAAAGGTATGTGTAAGCCTGAGAATACTAGCTACAGGTACCTTTCAAAGACCAACTGGGGATATCAGGGGTATCTCACAGGCATCAGCATCCAGGGTACTACACCAGTTCCTAGATGTCATGTTACCACATGCCAGTGAACACACATACTTCCCCTGAAGGCAGGAGGAATTGGCCAGCAATATGAGACTCTTCCACCATTTGGCAGAATACCCGGATGTACTGGATGCAATAGACTGCA
This sequence comes from Protopterus annectens, assembly GCF_019279795.1. NCBI lineage: Eukaryota > Metazoa > Chordata > Ceratodontiformes > Protopteridae > Protopterus > Protopterus annectens. The sequence goes on along the minus strand of NC_056727.1, from coordinate 999,457,327 downwards.
TGCACATACACATCAAGCCACCACCCGGTGAGCAGGGAAGGCGCTGCATGAACCACAAGGGATACCCCTCCATCCACTGCCAGGTTGTGAACAATACTCAGGGCATTACCATGGATGTGTGTGTTGGCAGCCCCAGAAGCTATCATGACTCCCTCATCTGGCATGCCTCACAGCTGTATTGGTTATTTGCCAGGGGAGACATCCTAAATGGCCACCTGGTGGGGGATACTGGCTATGCACTGGAACCATGGATGATGACTCCAATCAGAAATGCACACACACCCATGCAGGAACACCATAATGAGGCACATGCACACACCAGAATCATCATAGAGCGTGTGTTTGGGATGCTGAAATCACGGTTCCGTTGCTTGGATATATTCAGTGGAGCCTTGCAGTACTCTCCAGGCACGTGTGCCCACATCTTTATATTGTGTGCCATGCTACACAATATGGTCCTGCGGAAACAGCTGCAGCAGGGATAGAATGGTGAAGGCCCTCACAGCCCACCACCATTGCCAAGGGCCCCACAGGCACAGAGGTACTCAGACCATGAACACCCTGAGCCAGCCCCATTAGGCAGACAGAGGCGTGCCCAGTATGCCCATGCCTTGGAAAAGAGGGAACGTATAGCACACACTGACAGTGTAAGCACCTAGGGACTGACACCTTTCACCACCTGCACACACATTAAAAATGAATGGCACACACACAAGACTACCTGTAAATTGCCATGTATAGGCAGTCTACTGTGTGCATCCAACATAGGCAGCCCTCAACTATTGCACACACAACAGCCATTGGCACAAGGTAAGTCAACACCTGAACAGTAAATTAAGCTATCAGCATATGCAGATACTGTATGTATAGATTCATAGATAGGTACTTGGCCAACTGCTAGAGGCCATTCATAAGGCCAGCCGAAATGTGTCAGCTTTTGCCACCCCATTGATTCATTAACTGTCCTTCTGTGAAGCAGAGCCAATGGCAGAATCCCTGGGGTAAATCTACTGTTCCCCATCCACCCTTCAAGGTTTCTCTTGCAGAGTGTTAGTGAGGGGCTCTGTATAATGTAGTTAGGGAATTTGTTCCAAATTATGGGGAGTGTCTGTGACAGGAAGCTGTCCCTCCAGCATCTTCCAGTTATTGTTGTGGCAAGGTCAGCTCACTACAGTGTGTGGCTCACTGTGACATGGATTCCCATAGGTGGAGCATATCCATCAAACCTGAGTTTGACATGGCTGTGTTGGTCAGTCGAGATTATCTCTGGGTAAATGAGATGCCACTGAGTATAGCAGGAGTTTATTCAGTCCAGCTGCATAGGCCATATGTTGGAGGCCAGTATTTCCCTTGGTGAGGTACATTTGTGAACCCCCCAGCTGTTGGACGTGTCCTCTGAGGTACATCCCACATGGGTTATTATACCTTATGATGGGACTGATGAGTGATGAGTAAAGGGGCACTATAACCCCAGTATGTCTAGATGGGAATCCTTTAGTAATCAGATGGCCTACATAGAAGGATGTCCTAACTACTCTACAGATATGATTGTCACAGGGGAGATCACTATCTACCTTAGTCTCCAGATACCCCATTACCTCATCTGTATTAAAGTGGCTGGCACCCATATTTTAATATGTGGGTGCCAATTCCACAATGGAATGATCATGCAGTTAGTGGCACTTGACTGGAGATCATGTTGTTTGCACCCTGTGACTTTCTTTGTGAGGCCCCTGAGAGATGTCCGTGTCAGCTGGACTATCAGTCATGGCTCCCAGCTTGCAGTCATTGCCAAACATGATCTGCCGTAGTCCACCTGTGTTTGCCTGTACATCTGAGATGAATATGCCAAACAGTAGGGCTCCCAGGACTGAGTCATGTGGGATACCAGTCGTAATTGTTCAAGAGTTGGACCCGGAGACCGCTAGTCATACCATATGGGTTCTGTGTGTAAGCATGTTGGCAACCCAACCTGTGATGTATGGGTGAATGTACAGGCTGGTGTGTTTATCAATAATACCTGAGTGGGGCATGGTGTCAAAAGCCTTGGTGAGGTCCAGGTAGTATGTGTGAACCACCTCCCCTGTCATCCAACGTCTTGGTGACTGTATATAAGACGTCCAACAGGTTCAGTAGCTGACCTGGGTTGGGTCACATGTTCGAAGGTTACCAATGTCATTGTTAATGAGTGCCGTGAGGATGCAAACCTTACTATTGCAGACTAGGCTATTCAGGATTATGGGGTGGTAGTTACCATGGTCAGTTGTGATTTCTCCATGATGGAGTGGAATAACCGCTTCCACGTGCCATTGTATGAGCATGTAGCCTGTGGAGAGGCTGAGGTAGGAATGCTTAATTAGGTGGGGGGCAGGTTGTCTTATACAGTTTGCAAGATGCAGTCTGCGTCAACATCTGCCTCCATTGACATTGTGTTCTTCTGTTAGAGAGGGCCATTTCCACCTGTGTGTCTGATGGCTGGGATACTGTACCTTTCGGGTAGTGTTGTGGGCTCTTTAGGGGTTGAAGTATGCACCAAATGTATCTGCAAGGATGTTGGCGATACCAGTAGGGTCAGCATATTTTCTGTTATATTTCACTGGCACAGTGTAAATCTGTGTGTCACCACATAGATCCTTGACATAGCCAAATAAGGCTTTGTGGTTATCATTCGAATCCTTGTGTATTCTCCTGCTGATGTTAGCTTGGGATGATGTCATGAGGGACCTACGTATCATACTAATAGTGGTCATGGATGTCTGCCCTTCGTGGGATTTGCTGTATGTCTGGAACACTGCCCTACATCTGTAGTATAGCCTGTTTATTGCAGAGGTCCACCAGGTCAGTGTCCTTGTCTAGGAGGAGTGAGTCTTGGTTTACCAGCGATGGCACGATCCATACATCCATGTACATGCTTATAGACTGCATTTGTAAATCTGTCTGTATCTTGAGCAGTGTTTCCCCTTAGCATGGGGGCTGTAAAACCCCCCACCCCTGTCACTAGTAGTGTAAATTCACCTGTAGGAAAGATATACACTGTGGTATCCGTGGGTGGGGGAGATGCTAGGGTGTGGAAACAGTGAACAGTTCATGGTCAGATCTAACCAGTGACTGGTTAACCTCCACTGTGGTACCCCTGTTGCCCATGTTGGTGATGACCACATTTAGTAGTTTCCATCCCACATTAGGAAGGTTATCTCCTGATACAGGGCATATGAGGTGATACATTCCAGGAAGTGCTGGTCCTGGAAGTGAGTACCGGAGTACGTTTCCCAGTTAATGGTATGGTAGTTGACATCGACCAATGCCAGGGTGTGCGTTAGGACTGTTGTATTCTCCATTGTCTCCAGGTAGGTGGAGTGGAGGTCCTAGGTCATGGAGGGTGATCCATAGCAGGCCACATTCCACATTGCAGTTGTGGCTGATGTTAGCCGCACATGGATGATCACAGAGGTATCATGCTACCCCCACTAACCTGGAGGTGTAGGTATCCCTGATGAATATGGATACAGCCCCTCCATGTCTGTCAGTCCATGTTCTGTGGCTGAAATGTGTGGTATGGGTTGTAGTCTGGTAGTGCTGGTGTGCTCTCAGGAGCCTTAAGACAGATTTCAGTTAATGCACAGATGTTGATGTTGTCCATCCTAAGGAGTGCTGTGAGTGCATGCATGTTGTGATCACAACCCTGGTGTTGAGTAGGATAAACCTCATTGAATCTGTGATTTTGCTGTTTACAGAGCTGGTATTCACCTTCGAGACTCTCCTAAATAAGGCACCATGGGGGCGCCAATAGCCTTGGCCAGTATTCCAAAGCGTAAGGCTGACACATAGGTTGGTATGGTATCATTGCATGCATGTTCCCCATCTGTGCTTGTTTTTCATCTCCCCATGTAGGTAGCCTAGTGGTAAGCAACAGAACGCCTTAAACTTATACAAGTCTTCTAGCTTCCTAGATAGGCTTTTGGAGTGACTACGTATCAGTGTTATGTATGTTCTTGCTGTACTCAACTGCTTCCTGACTACATGGTGAGTTCACACTGTATATTGTGAACTGAAGGTCTGTTTACTCACATATTATGGCTGTGATGGCCTGCAAGATAGAGGTTCATAGATAGCCTACTATTTATCTGCCCAAGAGCAATTAGAAGCATAGCAACAGTGTGTTGGCCTTCCCTGCACCACTGATGAAGTAACTGAGCCTCTGTCAAGCATAGCCAATGAAGCAATTCCAGGCAGAGTTGCTGAAAGCTGTTGAAGACTGGGGTTGTGGAGGGTGGCAGGGGCACTTGGTGATCTAAAGAGGGTATGTTAATGTGGCAATTCAACACCATTCAATTCCCCCAACAGGTCTTGCAGCTATCAAACTGGACAGGCTCCCCCACCCCCTGGCTGTATGGTTCTGGGACACATGATCCCAGGGGTGTATAGACTGTTACTCATTCACGCAACAAGGTTTCCCTTGAAGTGTGCCATTGAGGGGCTACACCTAATGTAGTTAGGAATGTAATGTATTGTCTCACCGTACATTTGTTATATGTTGTTATGTCAAGCGTACATGAAGCTCAATGAGTTTGGGGGCTCCCGCCCTTTGCTTAGCCTAGCTTACACATAGAAATGATCTAAATAGGAAATAGGCGGAAGCAACGTTAATGTCAACAGTGTAATGGTTACAGCATGCACATATTATCTGTGCATTTGAGGTTACAATTCTGACAAAGGCAGGGATGTTTATCATGTGCAAAAGTATACCTTAACCACAGCTTGCACTCGGGCATCATAGATAAGCTATCCAACTTAAATATAAACCCCTATGTCACAAGATGGGTCGCAAACTGGCTCAAAGACAGAACCCACAGAGTGAGAGTTGCTGAGCCATGTCAGACTCGAAACCGGTCACAAGTGGCATCCCACACGGTTCTGTCCTGGGATCACTCTTGTTCGGTATATACTTTTCCAAGGTACAGGCAAACGTGGGAGGACTATGGCTCACCAAGTTCGCAGACGACTGCAAACTGGGCGCCATAATCAACTCTCCAGCTGACACAAACATCCTTCAAAAAGGTCTCACAGAGACAGATAACTGGTGCCAGCGCCATGGTTTAAAGCTAAATGCCAAAAAATGTATAGTCATACCCTTTGGCAAAAACAATGTGCCCACAAATTACCACATAGGCGGAAACCCATTAAGTACAGAGAAAGTTATTAGGGACCTGGGGACCCAAGTTGATAGCAATCTCTCCTTTGAAAACCACATTGCCAAAGTGGTTAGAAAGACCTTCTACATAGCCCACCTCATCACGAAGGGTTTCACATCTAGATCAAGAGAGGTAATCGTGCCCCTTTATTCATCCCTCATCAGGCCCATCATAGAATACAATGCCCCTTTTGGGATGTACCTTACCCGACACCTGCAGCAATTAGAAAGACCCCAAAAGTATCTCACCAAGAGGATCAAGGGTCTCAAACAGATGCCATATGCTGCTCGGTTAAAAAAAACTCCAGCTCTACTCAGTTGCATACCGCCTACTTTGAGGCGATCTATGCCTGACATACAAAGCTATGTCAAATCCAGAATTAATGGACATGCTCCACCTCAGTAAATCTAAATCCCTTAGAGCCACACGCTCGAGGGACTTGAACCTCAGCACAGAAATAAATAGAACTTGCTGGAGGGACAGGTTCATAACCCAGAGGCTCCCTTCACTCTGGAATAGAATTCCAGTTCATGTGAGGCAGAGCACCTCACTGAATCTCTTCAAGAAGAATATCGATAAGTGGATGGGGGATCGTACGTTTGTCCCAGGGATTACTCCCGTGTCACTATTAGACAGAGGCACAGTAATCTAAACCTTAAAAAGGGCACAGTATACTCAAATCAAGGGGTGGCGTAAGCCATACAGAATCGGGCTAGTCTTATAATTGCCCCAGGGCAGATAGCCTAGTATGAACCTATGAACCTATAGATAGTAATCGTCTGTATAATAAGTGGGCAGCCACGGTGGTGCAGTGGTTAGCATTGCTGCCTCACAGCAAGAGGTTCTTCGGTTCGATCCTCGGCTGGGGTGCCTTCTGTGTGGAGTCTGCATGTCCTCCCTGTAGTCGCATGGGTATCCTCCGGGTGCTCTGGTTTCCTCCCACATCCCAAAGACATGCTGCAGGTGGATTAGACACTCTAAATTGGCCTTAGGTGTGAGTGTGTGCCTTCTGTGGAAGGTTGGGCGCGGGCTGGCAACTCGACACTGTAAAAACTCCACTGCCAATCATGAGCAGACAAGGTGATCCACTGTGGCGACCGCTAACCAGGAAAAACTGAAAGAAGAAGAAGAAATCGTCTGTATAATAAACATTCAAATTACCCATATAAACCCATGAGTACAGTCAAGAGAGAATGTAATGTCATGTCAGCACATAGTGCGATGTTATGTCACTGACAGGTATATATCCGGAGTAGTTAGCGGATGTGGCTGTGTTTGTGCACACAGGTTATACATTACGTTTGTTTAACTGTGTTTAACCACTACTATAATGTCACACAAACACTGTTAAACATGCTTAAATGAGCCTTATTCTGCAGTAAAGAGCATTTGTAAAGCATCACAGGTGTCGAACCCTGGACCATGCACACTATAGTCATGGGACATACCACTAAGCCATCCAAGGTGTACACATGTTTCATGGTCCTGAGACTACACCTTATACCATATGCATTTCACTGTAATGATCACAAATGGCTCAGCGGCTTTGAGTACATATGTACAGTACATTGTAATGTACTGTAGTTTGTGAACCAATACATTCCAGTCTACAGATGTATTACTGTTACAAACTAATATGAAATATGTCTGCATATATATATATATATATATATATATATATATATATATATATATTATATGGTTACATCAATAGCCATAAATATAAAGGAATTGGAGTGTACACAAAACACATGCAACTCTGGTATTATAACAATTAATATTAACCTAATTCACCATAGAAGGGGTGATTGTTGTGTATGTGAAGATTGGGGTGTGGGAGAAATGATGGATATTGCAATCATGCATCAAGGAGGGCCTGGGTCGGAAGTCCAATAAGTGAACTGGAGGGGCATACATGGAGTATGGGGACAATATAAAAAGGACACAAAGCAAGAACCTTACTCATTCATAATACACCCTGTCATGTCACATTGCAACACCTACTTTCACAAACATATGAACATTAACATGTATCAGATATATGTACACCAACTGATTGTCACATTTGTTTTCAGTAGTGAGGAATGTCTGTAGTACAATGTATATTCTAAACACCATGACATTCGTGCATATTTCAGATACCTTAGTGGTAAGGTCAGTGACTGCGGTGTTCATGGTCCCGGGTTCAAGACCTGCAATGGCTGTTTTGAGGGCCAGAATAAGGACTTTTGGATGCAGGTGGATTAAAGCACTCTTAAGCAGTTGTAAGCGGGTTTCTACGTCTTTGCGCGACAGTAAGCAGCATTGCAACACAGTAAATGGAGAAGCGCTTCACACGTTTGACCTTTGCTTAACATCACACAGACCACGGGCAAACCTGCTCACAACCGCGTAAATGTGCGTTAGTCACACTTTTCCTACCAGTGCCTACTCTGAGAGGTAAAATAATAACACCTTCCAGGAGTAGAACCCGCAACCATGTACTCCATCCTCATAGTAACCTAACACTAAGCTACCTGGGATGTACCTATCCCAGTTGTGTATGCAGACAGGTTAAAACACAAAAGGGAGGAATGTGTTGAAATAGGACAACCCACCATATACCCAATTAAAGGTGTATGCTCATATATATATATATATATACATATATATATATATATATATATATATATATATATATATATATATATATATATATATATATATATATATATATATATATATATATATATATATATAAAATAGTATATCTATCTATATATATATATATATATATATATATATATATATATATATATACATATATATATATATATATATATATATATATATATATATATATATATGTATAGAGAGAGAGAGATACATAGAGACATGTCGATATATACAGGTCTACATATATGTAGATATATAGATAGGTTAAAAACATCTATACATCTATGGAGGTACAGATAAACGTATGCAATAATGTATATATCTATACACACACATATATATATATATATATATATATATATATATATATATATATATATATATATATATATATATATATACATACATACACATACATACATGTCTGTAGACAGCATCCGACGTGGTCATATCTGAGTATAACATGGACCATAGCAATCACACATTCCACCCACCCCCCCAAATAATATGAACATAACATTTGAAGAGTATATGTCAATGCAATATTACAAATATGTTCTATGGACACAGTCACCAACACAACTGCATTGACTGCAAATATTCATGACAGAATTACACAGACAGCTTTCATTTTGCAACTCTTTATTACATTCCGATGTATTGCCAAAAGGATTGAAGGACTAACAGTACCTGAACGCTATACAGGAAGCATTTAATAGTGCCTTAATGAATCAGCCTGCAATTACCATAGTATTAGTTCACTAAGGGATAGGTGTTCACATAGGGAAAGAACACCCACACACATATAGACATTGTATAAAAGGGGTTCCTACACACCTGCATGTGCTATGTACACCCACCAACATCTACCCCACAACCGAAATAATTACATCAATACATACCATCATACTATAACCAATTATGCAACTACTGTACAACATCTGCTGAAACCTTAACATACCTGGACACAGACACACTAACATGGCCCTATGTGAAATAGTTGCCATTATACAATTGAACAGCTGCTGATGTAACAGGGTTTGTATGAACTAATCCCGTTTCAGAGGGTTGAAAGGTTTGTACACCAGGAAGTTTTACCGAGTACTGATTAATAGCACAGTATGATACACAGTAACACCAAACTAAATATGTCGGGTAAGCACACTGTAAACCCCCCTAACATTATATGCATAGCTATGCAGCCTTGAGCTGGTTAAACAACCTGACCAGACTGACACATATGCAGAAGTATTAGGTACAGACAAACCCTGCCCAAGTAGCAATGTTCAGAAATATAACAGCAGTACTCACATTTAGACCAACTACTCTAGGCATTACACACAATATATTACTGTTTGTCTCCATACAGCTGTTGCAATAGATTCCAAACAAAACTTCCACTCTGTCTTCCTCACAAGTAAGGCAAAGGGACAACTCCCAAGTGGAGTACTCAGTTATACTCCAGTGTAGCCATGGTATTGGCTAAGGCAGTAGCAGCACAGCTGATATGCATGTAATTAGCTACTTAGGAACACCAGTTGGCCATCGGGATAGCACGTTACTGATCTGTAACTATAAAAGGTTGCCTTGTCACACATTCAAACCATCTGTATCTACCTGTAGGACAGTACAAAACACTAAAAGATGAACTGAAAATGAGTATTACACTAGTTAATAACACCTCCGATTACTAAGACGGTATGTATAACATGCAGTATGTCTGTGTTTGTAGTATCTGTAATGTAAAAATTACAGTGTAATCAATGCCTATAGTGGAAATAGCTATCTTGCAGAGATGTATTGTTGAGCAGTAGTAATGCTTGTAGTATTCTATGTGTGTACTGCTGTAGGTCACGCAGCACACTCCACATACACCACAAGGGATGATATGGGCTTGGAAACCACCAATTCGCTTCCAGCCACTGTCAGTGTCAGGATTGGTCCAACAAGTATGTGCTATAACAGGGGATAGTATATGTCGATATATTGTAACAGTTGACATATGTATGGGTGTATAAGTAAGATGAACATGTTAAAGGTGGGCTTACCATGCAAATATGGTGCGCATTGTGGGATATTGTGCCAATAACTGTGTAATGTACAGTATTCTAGGCAGGTCTATATTCTGTTCTACATAGCGGTTCTGTTATGTTATGCAAACAGTAGTTATATCTATTGGCAATTACAATACTCAATGACAGGATTCATAGCATTAGTATTCATCTGACAGGTTAGCAGCATGATAGCAAAGATAATTGGAAGAGACAGGTAACTATCCATGCACATAACACATTTAATATTCACCTCTCTACTATCGTTTGCAAGCAATAACAGCTATGCATGTGTTCATGTTATGCAAATGTGTAGTGACCCTTGTTACAGGGCTGGGCCAAATGGCTATGTGCACACCTACATAGAGTGGATATTGAGAGTACAGGCACACTGGTTGAACTACCAGGTTTGTGTAGCCCAACCTTTCATTGCCAATCTAACAGCCGCCTGCACATACTGTATGTAAGGTAGTGCACAGCACTGGTAATGAAACAGGTTGCATATCATCTTTAACTCCAGTGTAACTTCTGCAGTAGGAGTGTAAGATGTAGGAGACAGCTGCCCATGTGTAATAGCTGCATCATAGGTGATGGCTCACACTATCTGGTTATATTCCTGATCATGTTGATAGTGGCATCAGAGCACAGAGCCTAGTGATACATGACTCTGATTGGGGAGTGGGTGTCTGTGCCCAACAGAGCTCATGGTCCTGGTGGATATGTGAGTATATACACAGAGAAGGAAACAGACCTGTAGACACTCGCATCATCTGTAATTAACTAACAGGATGTGATGTGCTCCTCAGAGGAGGATTGCTGCTAAAGGTAGCTACAATGTTTCTGCAATAGCCAGTGTTGTCACGTCCATAACACAAATATTTACATGTGAGCATCACTATTTAAAACATCTTCATAGGCAATACATAAACTAAATACAGTACTTGGTACTTGTAGTACTGACTGCTCATACAGGCATGTCCACTAGACAGCTACTGGTGTTTCCTAATGTCAGCTTTGTGTATGTGGCAATCCTGGCGGGATGTAATCTCTATGCCATGTACACTGCCAGACCCACCTAACACCATGCCCCACACATTGTCTGGGATGCAGCTACAGGGGTAAGCTGGAAGGCAGCCCAGTCTACAGCCATGATTGGACTGGACAGTCATGAGGTGTAGGTTAACACATGCAGCTCATCAACACAACCATCACATACCCTTACCAGAACACAGTAAGCACACCCACACACACTACCAGAAATTACACACATTCACAGATGCATCTAAGTATCTGGCCAAACAAGTGACCCCCCAAGCAGGAAGAGACAGACACTGAAATACACAAACTATATGACATAGTTTGCATAATTGTGCCACACCTCTGAACACATGACTGGAAACATGCCCAACAGTGCCCATTTGTGAATGCAAACTCTAGCACTATGTTACACACCAACCTATACGAGGGCATACATACTGTCAGCTGCCTGTCTGCCATGATTAGCCATATACTCATGCACTCAGACCACCTTTTGAACTATACACATGGCTCTGGCATATTCCATGTTGTTGTGCAGGACCTGTGATGCAGTAGCCTGGACTTATGGAAGCACATGTGGGAACTGTCAGGTATTGTAGCCCATGCAGATATGTCCCAAGGCCTGGGTAGCATTCTGCCGTTGGCCTGAATGATACTGCAGTACAGGGACAAAAGGATTGTATTCCACAATTGTCTAGTGTAATGGTGCATGTCGCAGGGTAGCCAGTATCTGTCGTCCTGGGATACATGGTTGACAGACCATGATGCTTTGCCAGACAGGGCCTGCACGTCACCCCTGGGAATCTGGATACAGCCTAGGACTCATGCTTCCCCTATAGTGCCTTCATCATGCATGGTTCAGGTGAGGGTCCACTGCTGTTACAGGGACAGCCAAGCAATAAACTGCGGGTCTCGCTACACAATGATACATGTCAAAAACACTATACAGACACACATATGTCAATCCCTAACATGGAGAACATATCTGTGCAGTGGCTGAGAAATGTTTCAATGCTCCGGAGAGCACACCTGCATGACCATGTTATAACACATAGCTCATCTTTTGCCCATTATCCTTTATTGGAACACACGGGCTGCAGGTGTGTCCATATTCCTGAAGGATATGTACACCCCCACACTAATTGCACTTGCATAACATCAGATGCATTATGCTGAGCAACTACCTTTGTGCCACAGTGGAATTCAAAATGCACCTTGAGACAGATCGCCCACCAGGCCGCGGACTTCCCAACTGTCATAATGTGCTGCAATGGGGACGATTAGGTCTGAGTCAGAACCATAATATTTGCTAATCTCAACTATTCCATTATGAACTGGGAAGACTCCTCCTGTACCAACACCTGCACTCAGTGCATGTTGGATTCCATCGACCCCACTGACCTGGATCACAGTAGTCACATAAACAGGGCAAACAGTATGCTACACATAGTTAGTCTCCAATGCCAATGTTATGCTTCCTAAGAGCAGAGTGGTGAGTGCCATAGCACCCATGCAGATGGACAATGCATGTGCAAATGCTGAATCCTACGCAAATGAACCTTAAGCAGTAACATATGTGCAGTGATTGTGCCATTGAAACAGAGCCAGGAGTCAACCCAACACAAACAAGTAGGCAAACTGGTGGTACCATGCTTTAAACTGCACCACAGAAGGTAGTAATTGTTGCAAGACTGAGCACACATGAGTGTAGGTGATCCCTGGTCAGCCTCAGTAAGATGCAGATACACCATAAAAAAACACGCAAAGCTACTGTGAAACCAATCAGCCACATATTATGAGGCCAAGCACAGTGCATTCTATAGCTGTGCCATTAATCGTAATGACAATGACAAGACCTGCTGTGCTGCATGGGAAGTACTGCACCTACAGAAATAGCACCCGTTCATCCAGACAGGGTCTCGGAGAACCTAAACCCACTCCCACCCACAACAGATACACTTAGTAATATATCCATGTACACTACAGGGCCCCTGTATTAACAACTATGCAGGTACATGCTGCACTCTCTAATGCCATACATACAGCTTTCATGGGACTTGTCAACATCCCAGGATGTATCCTACACAAATGTGAGAACATTCAGCTATCCACATACACATCATGTTCAATCATAGCTCCATGTCAGGCTGTGTACACACTGAATGGTGCATAGCAACAGTTATCACACCCCACAAAGGGGGAGACACCATTAATAATGGGACATAGTGCACAACTACCCTGATGAGTCTGGTCTGTACGGCCATGAACCGTGGTCAATGTAATTGATGTACTCAGTACAGATGCAGATGATGGTAGGGTTGATTCACACTGCATATCATGACCTTGCCAGGTCGTAGGACACCATCACCCATACTGTGTTCCAGCTACACTCAATAAACTATGTGTATATTCCTATGTCACAAGAGTGGTTGGCAACTGGACTGCTGGCAGAACCAACACTACAGAAGGTGCCTGATGAATACATGCACATCAAACCAGTGCCAGCCACAGTAATACAGGGGTCATTCCTGATACTCCCCCTCTTTGTTATCTATACCACATAGACTAACACAGAAGGCATCAGCCTACTGATGTCTGCAAATGACTATGAACTAAGAGCAATAGTCAACTCATTGTGTGCTGCGTTCAACATACAGAAGGACCTTAGTGTGTCAGATGTGTGGTGTGAGATGTATGGCAACAATCTGACAGCTAAGTATTGCATTGTCATCCCCTATGTTACAAACCCTTTACCTATTAACTACCACCTAGGCAGTGGTCAACATAATGGCAACTGTGTGTATGGGATGCAGCTGGACAGAACTTTCCTTTGATAGTTATGTCACCACAAAAGACAGGTAGTCGTATGTGGCACCCCTAATCATGACAGGGTGCCATCCAGGAAGAGATAACTGCGCAACCATACCCAACACCCATTTGACCAATAATAGGTCACATATTTCCTTTAAGGGTTATTGCCCATGTGTAGATGGCCTACACTGCCTTTAACATTCTCCAGCTACACTATATAGCATGCAGCCTACCCTGAATAAAGCCATGTCCAACCCAGAGGTGTTGGACATGCTACGCTTAACACATCCTGATCCCAAATAAACACATACGTCATGGACATCCACCTTTCTAGTACAAGGATCACAACATGCCTGACAGATCCCTGTTCCATACACTTAACATACTCTTGCCATACTATGCATCCCTTTCCAGCGAAGCTGCACATTGCCCCTCTCTGTGACATGGTGTGATGACCACATGCCAAATATATCAGTAACCATGTGTATCAGTTCTGTGGCACTGCTTGAACTGGCCACTGAAACTTATGTCTGTTGCCTACAGCTAGGTAACCTGTCTGCCTAGGTTCATAAATGGCCCAGGCATATAGCCTACTAGATCACTATGACCATACATGCCATAGTTGATATCCAACCCTGCAAATACCATCAGGCTAGCCTTTGCCCCATGTGTTACACATGTGCAACACAGGCAACACATGGCAGGATGCTACACAGCTGTACAATGCTATGTAGATGTATATGGTAAAACATATACATGCTTGCAAGTCTGCAGGATCACAGGTCATGTCCCTAATGGCTATGTATGACTATATATGTAGCATATACACAGCATTAAGGTTGATTGCATTAATGTGAACACATCCAGGCATGTGCTGATAGGTAAAGACACCACTACAGGCAAACAGACATGCCCACATCAAGACAACATCCACATGGTTGTGATACACACATATACGGCGATAACATCACATCACCAGTAGGTGTCAAATATGTGTGTCTTATACATGTCAGTGGTGTTAGTGTCATGTAGATCTACAAAGACATATTTGTAATCTTAATAAATGTGATACACATGTATGTTCAGCTGTTTTGCTGTACTTCTCTGTGAGTTACTGTGACCGGTCTCCATCAGTATGTCTTCCAGGTATGCCGCATAGCAGACTGACGCTGTACAGCTGCTTGGACGATGAAGTCCTCATCCCATACCTTCTCAACAACTACACCCCCCAAGGG